>NC_138371.1:175950542-175968950 GCF_054177405.1 Leptonychotes weddellii | reverse complement strand
GGATAAAAAGGCAAATGGGTTCACCATCAAGCCCACTCAAAAAATCAAAAAACAAAAAAAACTTCCAATATTTTCAGGGGCGCCTGGGTGGTTCAGTCAGGTCCAGTTCAGCCAAAACCAAGAGCATCCAACTCTTGGTTTCAGGTCGGGTCATGATCTCATGGATGGTGGGGTTGAGCCCGGTGTCAAGCTCCACACTCAGCAGGGAGTCTGCTTGAGATTCTCTCTCTCCCTCTGTCCCTCCCCCCACCACACACACGCTCTCTCTCAAATAAATAAATCGTTAAAAAAAAATTTCCAGTACCTTTAATTCACTGTCATATAAAAATCACATTACTCTTATTCTCTCGAAAATCTTTAGTAATTCAGAAATGTTATGTCATTTTTTGGATAGAAAGGTCAAAGGCAAAGCACAATAATGTAGTCTAAAACCAGCCTTTTTCAGAGCGAAGTCACCCAAGTTAAAGATTTCTCCCATATGCCTCTAACTCTGAGCTCTATCAGGACTGCAGAGTATGTAAAAGGACTATTTCCTTAGACATCTGGTATGAGACAGAGTCCTCGAGTCCTGGGGTTGCTGAAGTCCTTTCAGGGAATGGGGCTGGGGAGGCAGAGGGGGATGGGAAACAGAAGGAGCAGCAGCTCCTCTATTTTTTTCAATTTTCTATAATGGGCTAAAATTTGAAAACCTCATGGCTCTGCCTCCCAGCCTTCTGCTTATGTGTAGCGACAGGATCCTCCATCATCTCTCTTCCTCTGGACCTTCCAGACCCACTTTCTCCAATTTTCCTGATCAAACTGCTAAAAAGAATCTAGTCCATTCACCTTACTAGGCCAGCAACCACTGTCTGTCCAGCAGAGGCCAACCCAGCCAGGCTCCAACACAGCACTTCGGAGGAACCCCAGCCACATCCACTCAGCTGAACCGAGACCCTAAGTGTGGGACGTACTGACCTGGTACCAAATGCGGTGCCTGGTGCCGTGTGCAGGAGATCCCAGGGCAAGCAGTGTGGGCATGCAGGAATAAAGTTAGCAACCAATACCGGTCATTTAGCTTCTTCTGAAAAAGGAAAACATAAAGATCATTTGTAGGAAATGGTTTAATGTTAGAATTTCTTTGTGATACCAGCAACATTTCCAGATTCAGCACAACACAGTAAACGAACAGGAAACAAAAGCTGTGCTCATGGAAAAGTCTTAGGAAGCAAACTCCCCAACGGAAATAACCTACCTCAATCTAATTCGTGGAGAATTTTATTTTTTTATTTTATTTTTTTAAAGATTTTATTTATTTATTTGAGAGAGAGAATGAGACAGAGAGCATGAGAGAGGGGAGGGTCAGAGGGAGAAGCAGACTCCCCGCCGAGCAGGGAGCCCGATGCGGGACTCGATCCAGGGACTCCAGGATCATGACCTGAGCCGAAGGCAGCCGCTTAACCGACTGAGCCACCCAGGCGCCCCTAATTCGTGGAGAATTTTAAATATGAACAATTTAAATGACAAAAGTATAATTCTTAAAAGATAAAGCACTTATAATCTTATAAATACAACTTCCAGATTTATATCTAATTTGTAAAATAAGTAGAGAACGAGTTAATACAGAGAAAGGAAAGTGAATGAAGGAAAATTCTTACGGACATGAAAAAGCTTTAAAGTACTTACTTAATGTTAACTAAACTACAAAAACCACATACTCTATTAAGTAATCCAACCATTGATATACTATTTTTTAAAAAGTTGATAGTATAAAAAAAGACTTAGAACCAATAAGACACTCTGATCCAAAGAATGATCAGAAAAATATTTAAATATGACAAGGCTGAGCTACCTTACCCCTAGATAACTGTATCATCTCACAAGAAGTGAGCATCAGAGCTAACCATGTTCCCTTCCGTTTATGTTTACCCGGGTGCTCTCACGTAAGATCCGAGGAGGACCGAGGGCAGAGCCTGTAAGAAGGCACCTGTTCTTTCTCTACAGCCAGGAAAGTAGGCACAGGGGTCAAGGGGGAACGGTCAAGAGTCTGCTGCCGGGGAGGAATCAGCTGAGGCGCGGGGGCCCCTCCCCGCTTCTGTAGCCGGGACGATGAGCTGGCCTCCGAAATCCAGCCCCAGGGGCTCCCCGCCCTTTCCCAGGATTTGTGGACCCGTGGGGACGAACGCGAGGGCCTCCAGAGCCAAGCGGGCAGAACGTGTTCCATCTTCCGTGTGACCCCCACTTACTAGATTAGCTACCCCGCAGGAATCTTAGAGCTGAGCAAGAATGAAGCCTCTGCTTGGGGAAGCTAGGAACTGACCATAGGTTCCTCTCCGCTGACTTTGGCAGCTTCCACAGTTTTACCAATAAATACAAGGCATGGCGTTGCAGGAGACCGTCCCGACCCAGCCCTGCGGTCCTGGCGTCCAGGACGACCAGGTGGGAGACCACGCAGGAGCAGACATGGACAGCGGGACTCGGAAGGGAGGGAAAGGGCGCCCCGAGGAGAGAGACCCCGGGCACGCAGACCGGGGGAAGGAGGAACGGGGGAGGGACACCGGGGAAGGGGAGACCCCCCAGGAGGGAGCCTCGAGGCCCCGCGCCCGAACTGCGAGCAGCGCTCACCTGGACGCGGCCCGGCAGACGTGCGTCCTAGGCCCCGCTCTCCAGCGCTCGGAGTCAAGCAGCCGACAGGGTCGCGCCTTATCGCATCCCTTTCCAGGCGGCAGGCCCGCCCCCGGGGCGGGGACCCGGGCGCGGTCGGGCGCGGGGAGGGTCCTAGCCGTCCGTCACCCTCTCCGGAGCGCCGTCGCCGCGGACGCGGCCCAGAGAGAGGTGCGTCCCCCTTAGGGGGGCGGGGCCTGCGTTCCCGTCGGCCCTCGGGCGGCGCAGTGCACGTCGGGATTTGTAGGAGAGGGTGGGCTTGGGTCCCGTCGGGGGGCGCATGGCACGTCGGGTCGGAGTAGGGAGCGACGCCCGCGAGTCTCATTGTCCTTGGGCGGCGCTGTGCACGTCGGAGCCGGGAGGGCGCGCGGGAGGTGAGGTCCCGTGAGCCCCCGGGCCACGCTGTGCACGCTGGGAGCTGGGGGGCGAGGCCTGGGTGCCGCCCGTCCCCCGGGCGGCCCGGTGCACGCCGGGAGTTGGAGTTCCGCGGGTGTGGACCTGTCGCGGTTCCCCGCTCTCCTTCCCCGGCGGTGTCCCGGGCGCCGACGCCGAGGAAGAGCACAGCGCGCCGGGCCGGGGCGCCTGCGCAGACGGCCGGAGCCGGCGAGAAGCTGGGGTGCGCCGCGGAGAATGGTAGGTGGTCCGCGGTGTCGCCTCCCACCGGGTCCCTCCTGCGCGCCGGGGGCCGAGGGAGCGCCGGGGTCGGGGCGGGGGCCGGGAGCCGGGGAGCGCCGGGGTCGCGCCTCGGGGGCGGGACTGGGGCGGAGGCTGGGGAGCGCGGGGCGCGAAGGTCACGGGAGTGGCGGGGTCGCCGGCCGGCCTCGGGCCCGGAGGGCTCTGCGGGGAGGCGCGCAGGTGGGAGCCTGCCGGGTGTCTGACAAGGAGGAGGCGACTCTGAACAGGGCTGGAGCGGAAACGCGGGCAGCCGGGGGGACGAGGAGGAAAGCCCCTGGTCCAGAGATGAAGCGGGGAGGGTAGTGCTTTGGAGCATTACGCTAACGCAGAGCGGCCAGCAGGTGGCCTGGGGAGTCCGGAAGGGTAGCGCTGCCCGGGCAGGGCCTTGTCTTCCGTGCGCAGGGAGTAGAGTTTGTCCAGGAGACCATGGCAGCACAGGAGGTTTTTCAGAAGGCGGCGTGGGATGTGGTCCTGTTTGTATTTTGTCGGGAGAATAGGAGTTGGACCGGAGGGTTCAGGATTGCAGGGAAGACCAGTTAGAAGCTGTTGTGATATTCTAGGCAGGAGGAGGTGACACTCTGTAGGAACAAGGAGGAGTGGAGGGAGGGAGAGGATCTTCACTGAACTATGAAGAACCAGCTTACCAGTTCCCGGCTTGGGCACCTGAGCAGCTGGTGACATTATTGACCAAAAGAGGAAGTCTAGAAGGAAGAGCAGGTTTATGTGGGAAGACAATACGGTCATGCCGAAGAAAGAGACATAGAGGGACAGCCCAGAAGAGGGACTTCTTAAAATGTAGTGGAAACCGTGGTAGTCGGGGGGGGGGGGGTGTCACCATTTATTCAATAAATTCAGAGGTTTCTCTGTGCAAGGAAGGTAGGGCACTAGGTGCAGGGGTTTGACTGTGAGCAAGACAGATGTGGGTCTGGCGTTCATGGAGCCTCTTTCCTGGCAGATGGGACAGGCACTAATGCACAACTATCTTATTATGGTTGGGGTACCGGCTCAGGAGAGGCACGGGGTCTAGTAATCTGTGGGCTGGGCTGGGTGATGGTCCCCAGGGCTGAGGCAACAGAGCCTTCACCAGAGGAATACAGAGTGTAATGCAGTGTGGGCTGTATCCTGCAGAATGAGAGATGTGGGAGGGGCGGCCAGATAGTTGCAGCACTCCAGGTAGAAGGAACAAAATAGGTGGTTGGAGATGACAGGTTCCAGGACCCGGAAGATCCGCCCGGCTGGAGTACAGAGAGCCAGAGAAAGGTGATGCGTAGGAGACTGGTGAGGGGACAGGAATCCGGTGTGCAGAATCTTCTAGGAAGAGAAGGTTCGGTGTTTGTCCTCATGGTTGTGGGGGGCTGGTGGGAGAGTTTCAAACAGGAGGGAGATGGTCCGGGAGGAATGTGTAGGGGAAAGAGTGGAGGCTTGAGAGTTAGGGGAGGAGGAGCAGAGAAGGAGACGGAGGAGGGCTGGTCAGAGAAACAAGAAGACCAGGGAGAGTAGGCTTAGAAACCCACAGGGAGCTCGGGCCTCCGAGCGGCTGCACTGCCCAGGCTGGAGGAGCCCTCCCCAGCAGGGCGGGCTTCGGGGGGAGGGGCTCCAAGGGCAGGAGCCGAACTTGTGGAAGAGTACCGAGCCATCGCTGCACCCGTTGAAGATCCAAGAGTGTGTAAGGAGACACTTGGATTTAACTCCACCCCAGCCTGCCGTACACCAAAGCAGAAAATCGGAGAGACAAAGTTTATGTCATTAATATGATCAGTATGGTTGCCCCAGCTGCCCCTAACCAAAGATTTTGTTTTATTAAGTGTCTGTGGACGGGCACTGCAGCAGTAACTGTTTCTTGGGGCGCCTGGGGGGCTCAGTCAGTAAAGGGTCTGCCTTCAGCTCAGGTCATGATCTCAGGGTCCTGGGATCGAGTCCCGTGTCAGGCTCCCTGCTCAGCGAGGAATCTGCTTCACCCTCTGCCTGCCACTCCCCCTGCTTGTGTGCTTGTTCTCTCTTTCTGTCAAATAAATAAAAATCTTTTTAAAAAATTACTCTTTTTTTCTTTTTTTCATTTTGTATGTGGGCGGTCTTGGTGCCCAGATTATATAGGTGATTTTTTTCAAAGTCACAGTTGAAATGTTTTAGACTTTTCCTGTAGAGATTTTATTTGATTTTCTACTGGATTGTCCATATTTTTATTTCAAGAATTGTGTATACTTAAACAAAGTAAAACAATTGAACACTGCCCATCCCCCTCCCCCCAAAAAGCTGCTAAGTTAATTTCCTTGATGCAGTAAGCCTTAGTGAGAGCCATGAGCTTGAAGGGTAGGCCCTGGTCCTGCCAAATATGGGCCTTCATTAATTTTGCATGGAATTAGGCCGTCTAAATGGATCCAGAGCTCACTTCTATCCCCTGTAATTTTTAGTTTATGAGACATTTTATTCTAGAAAGCTTTATGCCAGTTCCTTTTTCTACAGATTGCAACTTGAGTCTCTTAGTTCCTTTTGGACGTGAAGCACACGTAGTCTTTATACTTAGCCAGTGAGCATTGTTTCAGTCAGGGCTACTTTCTGGAGAAACCTGTAAGGTGTAACATCACATTGTTGCAATTTGACTGAGAATCCCTTTCCTGTTCATTCTGGTCACAGACTTTTATGGGCTAAGCTTAGACGCTTGGCTGCTCCTACACACCCAGAGCCTGCACCCGTGACCCGCGGCACTTGGGATAGACTGAGGAGGGACGGACTTGTGCTCTCTGCACGTCCACCCACTTGGTAACTTACATGGCAACAGTTCAAGCCACTTTGCCTGGCTTGGTCCATACACTCCTGTATCTCTTTTTCTAGAGTTTTCGGAGTATTCTTCTTTACACTGTTGATATAACTATTTTGTCATGTATTAGGAGAAGCTTCAAGAGGTGATTATCAGGAAAAGTACCTCAAGACCAGACATCAGATCTTCCAGGTATCTGCCAACATTTACTTGGCGCGGATCCATCAGCTGTGTGATCCTGGTGAAATACTTCAGTTATCCAACAGTATGCTACTCTGTTAATTAATCTTGGAGGTTCTGAGAATGCTGTGTTGAATTATTTTTTGAAGTAGAATCCGCATAACATAAAATTAGGTATTTTAAAGTGTATAATTCAGTGGTGTTGAGGACATCCACAGTGTTGTATTATCACCACCTCTGGCGACTTCCAAACCCCTTCATGATCCTCAAGGAAAACCCCATGCCCACTGAGCAGTCACTCCCCATACCCCCCGCCCCCCAGGCCCGGGGCAGCCACTGGGCTGCTTCCTGTCTGTGGATTTGCCTATCTGGATATTTCATGTAAATGGAATCATATGACATCTGGCTTTTCGTGTCTGACTTCTTTCACTTGGTATAAAGTTTTCAAGCTTCGTCCACATTGTAGCATTTTTCAGTACTTTGTTCCTTTTTATGGCTGAATTTCATTGTTTATGTGCACCAAATTTTATTTTGCAACCATGACAGAATTTTAAAATCTAGCACTGATGGCGATTTGCATAATACAGATGTTAGGAGCATTGATTGCTAGTGATGTGCTGGGTAGGTATGGAACATCTCTCTCCACTTTAGTTTCTGAGGGAGCCCTTGGCTTTACCCACCCTCCCTCGGGGAGGCCATCACCTTCATAAAAGATGCTGCTGTCCCTTTTGTCAGCTTACTGTCAAAGCATATGGGACCTGTCCTAATTTAGCTAAATTCGATCTTACCAGAAAATACAACCTTAAGCTCTTTGTCTAGTTCTTTTCAGCGGCTCAATTTCAGGAAATAGCGTACAGAGTATATATTCTATATATTCCTCTAGAGTCTAGATTAGGATTAGAAACTGCAGCCCACAGGCTTATTGCCCGTGTGTGTAAATAAAGTTTTATTGGTGCACAGCACATCCGTCATTTACACATTGCAGAACTGAGTAGCTGCAACAGAGACCAGCGGCCCTTCATCTACCTTACTGGGCCCTATAACCTAAGTTTCACCTTCCCTTCGCCTCTGAGGAACCAATAGGTAGGCTTCAGTGATCTATGAAAACGCCCACATTTTATGCAAAGCCACATGTTTGGTTGGAGAGAGGATCTGTGATTTTCACCAGTTTCCAGAAGGGACCCAAGACCCCAAATGATGAACAGTCCTTGTTCTAAGTCGCCAAAAGATCAGCGCCCTGTGTTATGCTTCATCAGCAGTTCTGAGACTTGCTAGAACCCTGTCCTGTAGGTACTTTAAAAAATTGCTGGAGCCCCAAAGAGCTTTTGTTTATTTGAGTTGTAGCCATCAGGATTTACTGTATTAGAAGTTACAATGAAAAGTTTAAAAACATTGGTATATTTAAAAATAACAATAATCAGCTGATTGCATATCTATGTTGCATTTTTGCAAGGATCACAAGTCACATGGCCTCTGCTGCATTACAGGGAGCATGAGAAAGGCAGATAATGGCTTGGGATTGTTGTGAAGGTGGTTTTGTCTTGGTGGAATCCCTGAGAGGTCTCAGGGCCCTGGGATGCCCAGACCGTACCTGGGGAGCGGTGTATTTGGACTGCACTATGTTATTTTCCTGCTGAATTGTACTCTGCTATTTTGGCATTAGCATGCAGTAAGGGATGCTGTGAGAAGCAGCTTTGGGAGCTTGCTCTGCTGTTCAGGGTCGGCATTGGGGGAGGGGCTGGTCTGTGAAGGGCAAGAAGGGCATGGGGCAGTCGCCCTTTCATGAGTGACCACAGGGGCCACTCCTTTGGGTTTCAGTGCCAGGAGGAGCTGGGCCACCTCTGGGCCACTGGTAGGTTTTTAAATCTTATGAAAACAGATTTTCCTGACCAGTCCTGTTTTCGTCTTTGGTTTGGCAGCTGGGAAGCTCAGAGCCGAATTTTTAGCCTGCGTTCATCTCTTGGATGTGGTGTGTGTGTCTAAGTCTCACCCCTGACTTTCCTGCTTTTTCCCTCCTCAGTCTCTCCATGGGCATGTGTATTCCATTTATATATTTTTGTAAGCTATAATGTACTGTGTGTGGCTTTATAAACTGTCACATCCTTTTTTGAACGAGATTGACTATAAATCCTTTCAAGTGAAACTTTTCCTCTTATATTATTTTGTGAAACGTTTTAGAGCTTTAGCATCTAGTAGATTAGAGTCTGTTGATTTACAGAGGCCAGTGAGTCACTTTCATTTCTGATGTCCTTTTCCAGGTTACCTTAGATAAGTCCAAACCTAACCATCCCATATCTGGAAGTGCGGGGACGCTATTTTGTTTCCTTACGTACTATATATAGTACAGTTACTTGGCAGTTTTGTTATTTACTTCCTCCTGCAGCCTCTGCCCTATTTTTCCATTTTATCTCTGTCTCGTATACACAGATATTTCTGTTATTCATATTATTACATTTAGTCATAACAGGCTTTTTGTGGCTGCTTTGGAACTTTTGTAAGTAGTGTTTAACACTATTCTTAGTTACCTGTATATGTTTTCGTCAGTGTGGCTCTGCTGATTTTAAACAGGGAAAAACTTGAAACATGAATGTTTACAAACTGTGAAGCGCTTCTCCTGTTCATTAGAGCCTGAAATTAACTGAAGCTAAAGAGGACCCTGCAGATGGGCTGTGGTGATACGGTCACGCCTTGGGTCAAACACCCAGCCTTGCTGCATCACAGGGCTACGTGTGTAGAAGAGGGATTTTCCTGAGACTTAGGGAAAAAATAATGTTGTGTTTTATGCAAATTGAAGCGGGTAGAGATCAAAATGTATTTGGTGTAAAATACTGATTCTCATAATTGTTTGAAGATTACACTTTGCATATTTGTTATTAAATGGCTGTCGTTTCAGTTTTCAGAAGACTGTGCAGTCTTCTCGAGTAATGAAGAACGGGGCGTGTTGTCCCGGGGTTCTCAGTGAAGCTGACCCAGTGAGAAACAGCGAAGTCTGGCTGGAATACCAGCAGTGGTCATGGGACGCTGAAACAAAGCTCTGGGCCCGTGGTGTCGGCTTTCCTGCTGCTTCTGTGTCCCACGCATACACGTAGGTCACCTCGGAAGAACACGGTCTCCAGTTTATGGCACTTCCTCACTGTGGCCAAAGGAGTGCCGTCTGCTGCGTAACGCAGGATGAGGGGAAACTAGACGTGGCTGCAGGCGACTTCTTATCGAACCCAGACCTTTCCTCAAGGAGCCCATGAGAAGCGCGGTGGACAAGAAGAAGCTGGAGCAGCTGTACGACAGCTACAGAGGTAAGAGGAGGCCGCGGCCGGGGGCAGACGGCAGGCAGCAGGAGTATTCTAGCTCCTGGACGTCTCACACCCAGTTCACAAGACCTCCAGGAGGCTGTTCCTCCTCCTTCTGGGACTCGGCTGCAGCGGACTGGTGACTGAGAGCGGCTGGGCCGGGCTGGGCTGACGGGAGTGGGCTCTGCAGACGCGGCGCTGGTGAGCCAGTCCAGGCAGGGTCTGCGGCCTGCGCACCCAGCCGCAGCATAGTCTCCTTCTGGGGGGCGTGCTGTCCCGGCCACACACATGCCCCCGTACTTCTGCGTAAGCTGGAGGATTCTGGCGAGAGGGCAGTTGAAGAAGTGACTCTGACCTGAGGGTGGAAGTCGTCCTTCTGCTAACACAGGGTAGCCACGTGGTGGGCCTGGAGCCGCTGGGCAGTTGAGGGAGCTGGGGGGTGGGCAGCTCTTAGCAAAGAAACGTTTGTGCTATAAGTTGGGGACCATTGTTGTTTTATTAAAATCGGCACTTAGAATGGAGCTTTCCCCATCAAAATATGGTTGTGCTGCAGGAAGAAGTGTCTCTGATGAGTCTGTACCGATTGACTCCCTCAGCAGGCTGTCGGATTTCATATCGCATGTCCAGTCCGTGCTGGAATTGGAGAGGCAACAACTATTCAAAGTTCGTTTATTTTTTCTTTCTAGCACTTTCTAAGGTTAACCTTCAAAAACCTCATTTAAACAAGCATTAACCCAAACAGAAGAACTCCTCCTGGGCTTTAAATTCTTGTTTATTTTCATTTTTTACTTTTGAAAATATCAAGTGTATATTTTAATCTATTTAGATCTGAAAATAGATTAAAAATTACATTCTTTTTTTTTCTTAATCTTTGGCACAGAAACATACTCTGTGGTAGAAAGAGCAGATTTGTATTTGAAAAATGAACATTGGTTTTCAAAATGAAAAATCATTGTTTTTAATAAGCTTTAATGTGCTTTAAATTTTTTTTGGCTAAGTTAATTTTGCCAAAAATTGGAGTGGAGCTAAGTTTGTGAGTCACATGCTATGCAGATTTCTGAAGTGATTCAAATATGTCTAGCGCCTTTTAAAAAAATACTTTGTGAGAGTTACTTCAGTTTAAACAGTATCCTTTTATCATTTAATTTTATTCATGCAATTCTTGTCATTTAAAGTAGACACATTGTGGGGCGCCTGGGTGGCTCAGTCGGTTAAGCGACTGCCTTCGGCTCAGGTCATGATCCTGGAGTCCTGGGATCGAGTCCCGCGTCGGGCTCCCTGCTCGGCAGGGAGTCTGCTTCTCCCTCTGACCCTCCTCCCTCTCATGCTCTCTGTCTCTCATTCTCTCTCTCTCAAATAAATAAATAAAATCTTTAAAAAAAAAAATAAATAAAGTAGACACATTGTGCAATCATCTTGGGTCTAGAAATAGATATATTGTTCAAAGACTGTTAACAAATATAACGTTGGTTATTATGTTAATGTATGCAAATAAATGAGTACTTCTACACTTTCAAATAGTATTATCACTTGTGAAATTTATGAGGTGAGGGCATTGGGGGCAATTTTGCTCTCCTGAAGATCTGTAACTCTGGGAGCATTGAATAATAGGAAGGCGGGTGAGAAGCAGAAGCCCTTGGGACAGCTGCTCGCTCATTATACAGGACAACAGGTTGGGAGGAAGCCTGTGCTTTCATTTGTTTAATTTACGGCATACTTTTTATTTTATTTTATTTTGGTAACGACATGCCTGTAAAAATGTAGCCTATGAATACTTAAGTGACCAAAGTTAAATTTTGTATGATGGAAGAAAAGTTTGTGCCACTTAATCTTTATTTGAGCAAAGAAGCTACAAATTTTCTATTCGTACCTTCTAAACCAACAGAATTAACACATACATCATGATGATATATTAGTACACGTGCATTCTGTCGGAAATTACAAGACCTAGTTTGGTGAGGTCTTGCTGAGATGTTTCTAATAGATTTTACTATTTGATTTTCTGATAAATGCTAAGTTCCTTAATTTCATTTCTAAACCAGAAATGGGGAGTGAGGGAGGCCTGAATTTCTAAGCCATTAAATGTGGATTCATGAACTAAATGATTTTGCGACCTAAATGTTGTACGGTAGCATTAAAATTATAGCAAATGAAATCACTTTGAAAAGAAAAACATCAGTTTCTTTATTGTTTTGGCAGGGTTGTGACAAAAACTTATAATATTGTAAACACTTTACAAATGCAGTATTTTTTTAATATTTTTAAAATTTTAAAATATCTTTAAAAATTACAGATTTTTAAAAATTTTTAAGTGATCTCCACACCCAACTTGGGGCTCAAACTCACGACCCTGACATCAAGAGTCGCACACTCCCCCCACCCCGACTGAGCCAGCCAGGCGCCCTATGATGCAGTTAGGGTTAGGGTTAGGGTTAGGGTTAGGGTTGCCTTTGGACAAACTAGAATTGTATAAAGTTGAATTTTTATTTTACTTTATGGAAATTAATTTTTTTCTTAATGATTAAGTCTTTTCAAAGAAGTTGCGGTATTCTTTTTTTCTTCCCCTAAACTCCAGTAACCTAGATTTTTAAAATAGGGCTTTTTTTTCTGGATAAATTATTATTTGTTGCTGTTTCATATACAGTAGAAAATTGTGGTCCATTGATTGATGTATCTGAAACATGCTTTCTAGGGCTATGATTCTAACCACCCATTTTAGTGGTACTTTTCAAAATAGCAAAATTTCTTTCTCTCTTGATTTTAACTGTAGACCCACAAGATGAAAATAAAATTGGAATTGACGGGATTCAACAGTTTTGTGATGACTTAAACCTAGATCCTGCCAGCGTCAGCGTTTTGGTTATAGCATGGAAATTCAGGGCAGCGACGCAATGTGAATTTAGCAAAAAGGAATTTGTAGATGGCATGACAGAGCTGGGGTAAGTAAATTGGTCTCAGTTTAAATTTTTTCGAAAAGGAAGATGCTTTCAACATTAATTATTTTTCAACAACCTATAAACATTCATTTCAAATTAATTTATTTTCTGTGTGTATCTTATAAATTTTTTATGCCTCTTCTCTATTAATAATAGCCTTTGGTTTCCTTTTAAACTCCAGTTAAAGTTTTATTTAGTACATTCAGATTAATCCCTTTTGTAATTTACTTTTTTCTTTTTAATTTTTATCCTTCCAGTTTTGAATTCACAATAAATACCAGGGTGTTTTTGTTTGTCTTCAGCCATTCAATTTATTTCATGATGCTGTATCCTAAATGTATTAGTTGTGTTGCTATGTTAAACATCAGTAAAATACCATTTTGGTTTTTTGCTTGTAACACTTCTCTGTTCTACCCACAGGGTTGGGATAAAAGCTTCATTAATAACGTAAGATGTTTCTCACTTGTCAGATAAGTCAGAGAAGTAAATGAAAGCATGTAACGTAAATGTCTTCTAATCGTGAAACTTACTGAGCTATTTCTTAGGGTGGTCTAAATGCCAACTTGCTTGACTTGCTGATACTGTGATATTTCAGTGTTGACAACTTAAACTAGCTAATTTTTAGCTGCTGAAGGAGCTTAAAAGTCTAAGGTAAACATGTTCTTAAGGCATGGACGTACAGCATCCCAGGGGGAAGAACAGAATGGTTTGTCCACTAAGCCGATGAATCTGTTACATATAACAGCCTTGTGTGTTCAGATGATGAACTCTACGAGACTTACCCTACTGCTGGTGGTTGTGTAGAACCAAACAAAAGACATCTCTGCAACAGTGGTGTGAGAGCACGTTGCTTCATGTTCTGTGTGCTCAGGAAAGCCAAGGTGCACTACAGGGAATTCTAGAATGGAAAGCACCTGTTACAGAATCATCCTCCTGGCGTGGTACTACACTTTACCCCATCTGCTAGAACCTTCCCCAAATGGGAGATTCTGGAAATAAGTGCTTCTTATGGAAACACTTGCATTTCCTAGGCATGATCTAGAAATACGTCGTACGGGTAAATTTTAAAAATTCCTGTTTATTATCCTAATAAGTGTTATAATTTAAAACATGTATTTTTAAGATTTTGAGTGTGAATCTTCCCAAAATGTGTTAGGTAAATTCATGCCTCCTTATATGTAATTTAAGATTATAACTTAGTGCTACTTAATGGTGCAGCTCTTCACATCTCACAGGGCAGTTAAAAGGGAAAGCACTTTGTAGATATTAAAGTACTGTGTAGTAAGTATCATCAGTGTGACAGTAAACTGTATTGTAGAGATAACCTCAGTGCTTTTAGGGATGTAAAAGACTGTTGTAGTCTAAACAGCACTAAGCTTTAAAAAATACTTCGGGTTTTGTGTCAGCTCTATTATTTTTCACACTTTTTCCTGGCTATTAACCCCTGACAGTGGTTGCAATACCTACCTGTAACAGTTAATCCTACATCCTTTCTTTGGGGGTTTGTGGATTCGTAAGTGAACTGAATAAACGTCATGAAATTCCTTGACATCTTTGTAAAAACAAGAAATTGGCCATATTGTGGATCTGTTTCTAGACTCTGTTGTAGTTGGTGGGTCTGTTTATCCTTAGCCCTGCAGCACGCAGACTTCATTATTGTAGCATTAGGTAAGTCTTGAAATGAAGTAGTGAAGTCTTCGTACTTTTCATCTGAAGATTGTTCGTCAATTTTTATTATTTCAGTGGGGAGAGAAGAGTCTTTTCAGCAGCTGACACCGAAATAACTGGGTGAGCCTGAGAACACATCACCTCGGTCCCTGTATCAGAGCACTGGCCACAGTTAGAGATGGATGTGGGCTGGATTGCACACCTGTACAAGAAAGTGAAACTTTAAAGTTCTCGACAAAATGTGGGAGAGTATCTTTATTAAAACCCAGATTAAGGAATAAAAAGCACTAGCTGTAACGGAAAAAATTAATAAGTTGGACTTCATCACAGTTAAGAGCTCTGCTTAACTAAAGAGAGAACAGTGGGAGAAAATACTTGCTCTCTATGTGTATGTTACAATCATGATAAAAATGGTAGAGGATGTGTGATTTACGTATAATTCCTAAATAATGGAGCAGGACTAAAGTAATAAATTCAATCCAAAAGAATGTGAGAAAAAAAGAACATAAGGAAAATTAGCTTAACACAGGACAAATAGCAAGCAGTGATAAAATGGAGGATTGTAAGTCAATGTGTCAGCATTTACATAATTACATTAAATGTAAGTAAACTAAATATTGGATGGATTTTAGAAAATCAACTCAACTATTGTGTATACTGCTTACAATAGATACAATTAAAACATAAGGGCACAGGACAATTTGAAGGATAAAAGTTGATGTAATTGGCAAACATTTAACCAAAAAAATTTGGTGTGGCTATGTCAATATTAAAACAAGCTTTAAAGGCAAAAAGTAATTCTAGAGATAATGAAGGACATTTCATAATGAGGAAGGGTTTATTTCACATGGAAGGCAATTGATTATTTAAAGCAAAAATAAACACTACAAGAGAAAGATAGAAATTACAATCAAAGTGGGGAATTCTCACACACATCTTAGCAACTGATAGAATGAGCAGGTGGAAAATCAGTAAGGAAATAGGAGATTTGGACAGCACAACAAATGGCCTAATGGACGTGCTTAGAACATTGCCTTTGATGTTGAAGAATACATACTCTTTTCAGAAGAAGAGTAGACCATTTATAAATATCGACTATAAACCGCACCATAAAATAAGTTGCAACAAATTTCAAAGGATTGAAATGATACACAGTATATTTTCTGACCACAATACAATTAAGGTAGAACAAAAATAACTTGATAGGTTTTTGAAATATGTGTAGATATTGTATACTCCTGAAAACCCTTGGGAGTAAGAAGTTACAGTGGAAATTAGAAAATATTTTGAATCATGAAGAAAACACTACACATGAAAACTTGCAGGATTCAACTTCTTAAATGCATATTTTAGAAGGAAGAGTTGAAAATCAGTAAGGAGAGCATCCATCTCAAGAAGTAGAAAAAGAGCAGGAAATTAAACTCAAAGAGTGTAGAGGAAAGGAATTAATTTTTTTTTAAAGATTTTATTTATTTATTTGACAAGAGACACTGCAAGAGAGGGAACACAAGCAGGGGGAGTGGGAGAGGGAGAAGCAGGCTCCCCACAGAGCAGGGAGCCCGATGCGGGGCTCGATCCCAGGACCCTGGGATCATGACCTGAGCCGAAGGCAGACGCTTAACGACTGAGCCACCCAGGCGCCCCTGTACGGGAACCTTTTTAACAACCTTCTTTGTTACCAGAAAACAGAAACAGCCAGAATAGTTACCATCGGTGGGATATATAAGTTAGGAAGTATGAACACAGGGGAATGCTCCTTGACACAGAAAATGACTCCACTGAGTCAGCATAGTGAACCTCACAGACTCGACACAGAAATAACACCATGAGTTCCCATGAAGAAAGTTCCGAGTTGAGGTAGCCGACTGTCAGGGAGTGCTCGTTCGGGGGTGATGCAGGCACGCAGGAGGGCCCGCAGTGGCCCCATAGAGGGAAGGCCAGTGGTGGGGAAGGCGCTGCCCCCGACCACCCTCGGTGTGGGTCCCTGGAGCTGTAGGGCTGTGCCTCCTGGGCTTGTGGCCGCTGATGCATGGTGTTCTGCTCTCTCCAAAGCCCTGCTGACTGGGGTGCACATCCGTGAAGCGTGCCTGTTATTCTTTTCCTTGCTGAGTAGTCGAAGTAAAAAAGACAGATTTTATGTTTTGCTATTCTAGATTTCTGCTTTGAAGGAGTTTTCATATTCTCTCTTAATTTTTTTTGAAGATTTTATCTATTTGAGAGAGAGGAAGCACAAGCAGGGGGAGGGGCAGAGGGAGAGGGAGAAGCAGGCTTCCCGCTGAGCAGGGAGCCCGATGTGGGAATTGATCCCAGGACCCTGGGATCATGACCTGAGCCGAAGGCAGGCGCTTAACCAACTGAGCCACCCAGGAGTCCCAAGGCTTTTAGTATTCTTAAAGGTTGTTGACTTTTTGGAGGAAAATCCAATTTTATTATTTATTTATTTACTTTAAATTTATTTATTTTTAAAACTCCAGTATAATTAACGTATTGTTGTATTAGTTTCAGGTGAACCACATAGTGATTCAGCAGTTCTGTACATGACTCAGTGCTCATCCTGATAAGTGCGCTCAATCCCCTCACCTGTGTCCCCCTCCCCCATCCAGAAAACCCAAATATAAAGCAGTGAAGTTGCGTTTTATCATACTTGGATTTTTTAACTCTAGCCTTAACTCTTCCGTAGGAAGAGACCCCAAGATGGGGAGCTGGCAGAGTGGCTCGGCTCCACGAGGTGGCTGAGGAGATGGGGTCTTTCTGACTTGCCCGACTGTCATCCCAGGGCCCTGGCCTGTGTGTGGGTGAAAGTGTGTCTCTATTCCAACTCATACAGAGGAAGTCAAGCAGTTGTGGGTTTTGCTTTTTCCTTTTCTTCTTTTTTTATTAAGATATAATTCGTGTACTGTAGAGTTCGCCCACTTAAAGTCTGTAGGTCGGTGGTTTTGGTGTCTTCGCAGAGCAGCGCGGCCATCACCACAGTCAGTTCTGGGACGTCAGTCCTTTTAGCCAGGGCAGGGGGCCCACAAGCTGTCTGCCTCCCGGGACCCGAGCGTCACCCGAGCGTCAGGCCGCTACAGCCCGCGGGCACCAGGGAGCTGCCGGGCGGCGGGGAGGCATGTCTCCCACCACCACAGCGCTGTCTCTCATTGCAGGTGTGACAGCACGGAGAAGCTGAGAGCCCTTCTGCCGAGACTGGAGCAGGAGCTGAAGGACACGGTGAAGTTTAAGGATTTTTATCAGTTTACCTTTACCTTCGCTAAGAACCCCGGGCAGAAGGGTTTAGGTGAGCGTAAAATCCACGTTCGTAGGAAGCCACATCTTCATGAGACTGACAGTGGGTACAACCAGCCAGGTGACGGTCCTGCCACGGCCGTTCCTCCTGAGCGGTCCTTTCTCCGCAGGTTGCACTGCGCCGCTCGCGGGCGGGCCACCCTCTACCACCAGCATTTGGTAGTCACTCTCCAGCTCTGGGTTTAAATATTTAAATTTCGGGCGCCTGGGTGGCTCAGTTGGTTGGGCGACTGCCTTCGGCTCAGGTCATGATCCTGGAGTCCCGGGATCGAGTCCCACATCGGGCTCCCTGCTCGGCGGGGAGCCTGCTTCTCCCTCTGACCCTCCCCCCTCTCATGCTCTCTCTCTCTATCTCATTCTCTCTCTCAAATAAATAAATAAAATCTTTAAAAAAAAAAAAAAAAAATTTAAATTTCAAAATGTAAACTAATTTGCAAATGCTCCCTGTTCTGTCATGTTTTGTCCAGTTGACTCGTGGGTCAGAGAAGCCAACAATCAGTGTCAACAGAGTGTTACCAGCCAGGTGTGTGGTCGGCAGATGGTATTGCTGGGACCAGCCAGGTGACATGAGTCCTGTCCTGGGAGACAATTCTGACGTGCCTTGGATCACATTCTAGTACTTCTTTCAGAGTTGGTCAATTTTGCCGTAACATAACTTGTTTATTACTACATACGTACATTTGGAAAATTCCTAACTTAAATTTTCAGTCTGAGTTTTGGTTTCTTTGAGGGTTTTATTCTGCTTGTTTTCATTTGTTTTTCCTCCTGAGTACTATATAATTTATTTCTGTTTAATGTAACAGATATGGTTAGTTCAGTAAAATGTCTTACAAGTTTGGAGCAGGGACTTACATGGTCTTTAAATAGAGATTAAACAGGTGTATTAGGTTTTGAGGAAGAGCTCTTAAACATAAAGCAGTATTATAAAGTAAGCAAATTTAGGTAGGAAACCAAAAGGGGCTTGAAATCCATAGATAGA
>NC_138371.1:175921937-175950442 GCF_054177405.1 Leptonychotes weddellii | reverse complement strand
GCTGGGCGGGGGGTGGGGGCAGGTTCTTCTGTCCCAGAGCAGGGGGTGGGGGTGGGGGCGGGGGCAGGCTCTTCTGTCCGGGAGCTGGGGGGTGGGGGTGGAGGCAGGCTCTTCTGTCCCAGAGCTGGGGGGTGGGGTGAGGGCAGGTTCTTCTGTCCCAGAGCTGGGGGGGGTGGGGGCAGGTTCCTCTGTCCCAGAGCAGGGGGTCGGGGTGGGGGCAGGTTCTTCTGTCCCAGAGCAGGGGGTCGGGGTGGGGGCAGGTTTTTCTGTCCCAGAGCTGGGGGGGGCGGGTGGGGGCAGGTTCTTCTGTTCCAGAGGGGGAGGGGGGCTGGGGGGTGGAGGTGGGGGAGAACTGCCCTGTGCTCTGTGCTTGTCTGGCCTGGTGTGTGGTCTCCACGTTCTCAGGACACTCAGGACCCACCTTTCAACAGGTTCTGGGCGAAGGTACTTCCCAGTTTGCTCACATCTTGTAGTTTGTTAGTCTCAATTTCCTTGTTTCGTACTATGCTTATATGTTTTATGAGCAAAATATATCACAATTTTTAAACTCCTAAAATAGTCACAGTTCTGTTTCTGTACAAATGCCTTCACCTCATTTTTTAAAAGCAACAAACAACCAAAACCGTGGTGATTCCTCTGGTCATTTGCTTCATGTGGTCATGTCATGGTTGGAGTCCTTGAGAGTGACGTGCCCCATCATTTGTTCCGTGTATGGATGGGAGAAGCTTTCTTGCTCTCTCAGAGAGTGGCCACAGCGTGCCCTGAGGACAGGTCACCTGGTGGTCACACAGTCTTAAGCCAGATTACAAGGCTAGAGTGTCACCTTAGGTAGGAGATGGTGTGATTTTGGTCAAGGTCACTGTAACGGTTGGTTGGCTGGAGCGTCCTTGTGTGTGTGGTGCTGTCTTCATGACATCAGGCCGTGGACTGGCTGTCTGAGGACACTTTCCACCTCCGCTTTATTTATTTATTTATTTTTTAAGATTTTACTTATTTATTTGAGAGAGAGAGCACATGAGACAGGGGAGGGTCAGAGGGGGAAGCAGACTCCCTGCCGAGCAGGGAGCCCGATGCGGGACTCGATCCAGGGACTCCAGGATCATGACCTGAGCCGAAGGCAGTCGCTTAACCAACTGAGCCACCCAGGCGCCCCCACCTCCGCTTTATTTTTGTCTGATATATCGCAGCTCCGTTCTCAGCGGTACAGACTTACACACCTGGAGGAATTCCATCTTCACTGCCGTTTCCACTGTGGCAGGGTCAGGAGCCTGCCAGGGGAGGCAGTGTGGTGTACGGGGGCGGCTTCTGAGGTGTGCATGGCCCTCAGAGGGGCCATCTGAGAAAGAGCGACAGGCGTATGGGAGGGCCGGGGGTCCCAGGTCCCTTCCAAAATCACCCGCCCTCCATCTGGGCTAACAGGGCCTGGACTGCCAGCCTCTGGTTTATTTAACAGGATGAGGAGTGTTTTTATTTTTAATTATGTTAGGACAACTAAGAAAAACGGGTAAAATGTTACTGGCTCCGTGACACCCCTAAGGTGGCCAGTCTGCTGCCCAATGGTGCTGGTGTGCGCCTGGGGGTGTCCCGGGTCGACGCACACTCACCTTCCAGCCTTCGGGGAGACTGTAGGCGGTGAGGGCTGTCTGGATCAGACCCTGCCTCTGGCCGTCTTTTGTTGGGGACGCTCAACGCTGCTTATGTGACTCACTGCCCACATCTGTCCACCCGCCGTGGCCAACTCTGTGGTTCTTTCTTGTATTATGTAGAAGACTCTTAACAAGGAGATGCCTTGCTCCCAGCGGCTGCAGCTCATCTAGGGATGGCAGGATAAATGTTTGCTTCTGTGCCTTTCTCCCGTGTCAAGGTAACAGACTGCCTGGCATCCTTTGGATCCATCAGCGTGTATTTTTGTCATATCACTGTGAACTCATGGACTGAATCACAGGTGAAGGTTTCAGCTGAAGCTCAGAGATAATTATTCCGCCTGTGGCCGGGGGAGCGGGCGGGGAGCCGTTGCGGGTCGGCCCCGGCGTCCTCGATGTGACCTGGGAGTGTGTGGCTGTTGCCTCCCTATCCACCAGGACAGGCTGCTTGGGGCTCATCATCTTTGTTTCCTGCGCCAGACCTGAGGCTGGCCATTTCTGCAGGCGGCCCTGGTTTCTTTTACTGACCAGAATGCCGCCAGTAGCGTGCTCGTGAATACCGACCTGGCCACTATTTCTAGATTCTTTGGTAAACACAGCTTCATGCTAGTGCTTCTCATTCAAATGCAGAACTGCAGGACTTTTTTTAACTTAAGGTTTTCTGTATGACAACCGTATTTCCTTTCTTCTGCCACCTATGTAAATGCTGAGGATTGTTTGTAAAGGTTACATGCTCTTTCTGACCAGCGGTCTGCGTGTTCGCTGCGCACACCGACTGGGTGCCGCTGGCCCGGGAGACGGTGCCGCCGCCCTCCGCGTGCATCTGCTGGGAGGCCCCGGCCCTGCGTGCTCGAGCAGGCCTGGGCATAAGGTCTTGGCTCAAGTGCTTCCTTCCTTGAATGTCTTATATGTGTCCTCCCACTCTCTTCTGGTCCCAGATGCGGACTCAGTCCTCTGACAGTGCTCTGACTGCCCTGCCCAGGACGCCCCCAGGATTGTTTTTCTTTCTCCTCGAGGCCCAGCGGTTGCTGCTGACGATGCCTGAGTGCTGGCCCTGCAGGACCAGTGCCCTCGCCCAAACCCTTCCTGGTCTTCCTCCAGAAGGGCTCTCGCCCTGCCCGCAGCTCTCCTTTCTTCTCCTGACAGGACTGAGCCCTCCAGACGTGCCCTTCCTCTCCAGCCCTTGCAGCTCCTCACTGTCTCTTCACCGGAAGAGTTGCCTTCCCTGTCCACCTCTTTCTCTCAGGCCACTGTCTGTCGAGCCTCTTTGCTGGGTCCTCCTTTTAACTTAGCTATTTCTGAACCAGTTTCTTCCATTTCTGGTTCCTGAGCTTTGTCCTCTCCTCCCGAGTCTCTCTGTTGTGTGTGTGCTGTTCTCCCTGTGTCTTGTCATTTCTTGATCTCTTCGCCTGTTTGAAACGGAAGGTGTTGCTTTCCTGGGGTGACAATCTGCATCATCGTTTTTTCATAGAATAAGGTATCATGGTTTTTGCTCGCTCATTTTTATGTGAAATTACTTTCTTTTTTTTTTTTTTAATGTTTTATTTATTTGTTCATGAGAGTCAGAGAGAGAGAGAGAGAGAGGCAGAGGGAGAAGCAGGCTCCCTGCCTCGCAGGGAACCCGGTGTGGGATTCGATCCCAGGACCCTGGGATCATGACCTGAGCCGACGGCAGACGCTTAACCATCTGAGCCACCCAGGCGCCCCTGTGAAATTACTTTCTTGAGCTTCTAAGAGGCTGGTTTGGGGCACTTTCCTCAGTAGGCTCACCCATGTGCGGGAACTCGCCTGCCGGTGGGTATGCGTGTATGCGTGTGCATGTCGTGTACAACAGGGAGGTTTGCTTCCTGAGGTTTCCCGCCTGTCACTCTCCCTGCTTTTGTCTTTCCGGTCTCTGATGTCCCTGCTGCCCACTCCCCACTGCCTGTGTGGTGAGGCCCTGTTTGGGAGGGACCTGGCGGGTGGGTCCTGGGGTGCATGGGGACCCACTTGGGGCAGTCCCTGCACCCACCTTCTGCTGGTCACCATCGGCCCAGTTCAGGGTCTTCTCCCCTTGTCCTGGCCAGGCTCTATGGTGAGGACCTGCTGCGGCCTGAGGCCCCATTGTTCCATCCGCCAGAGACCCCGTGCCGCTCTGACCCCCACAGCCTCGCAGGGCGTGTGGCTGCTGGCGGGTTGTCCTCTCCTGCCTGGACGGCACTATAAATGCTGCCTTTGGTTTGGGTTATGCTGTCCACGTGCTTTTTCTGTTTTTATGTGAAGATTCACAGAAATTTAAAAACCATGCTTCCGGGGAGCTTGGGTGGCTCAGTCACTGAGCGTCTGCCTTTGGCTCAGGTCATGATCCCAGGGTCCTGGGATCGAGCCCTGCATCGGGCTCCCTGCTTGGCGGGAAGCCTGCTTCCCCCTCACCCACTCCCCCTGCTTGTGTTCCCTCTCTCGCTGTGTCTCTCTCTGTCAAAAAAATAAATAAAAATCTTTAAAAAAAATAAAAAAATAAAAACCATGCTTCCTCTCCCACATTTCCAGAATCCTTCCAAATGCCGAGGAACTTTCCTTGTCATCAGTCGCTTGTTTAAGGGACAGAAAGTAGGGGTGCCTGGGTGGCTCAGTGGGTTGAGCAACCTACTCTTGATTTCGGCTTAGGTTTGGTCTCAGGGTTGCGGGATCAAGCCCCCGATTGGGCTCCGTGCTGGGTGTGGAGCCTGCTTGAGATTCTCCCTCTCCCTCTGCCCCTCCTCACCCCTCCCTCTCTTTAAAACAAGAGGGAACAGACAGGAGGGGCTGAAGCACACAACTGCTCATCCTCAATCTTCATCAGGGGCCCTTGGGGGCTTCTCCCCCAGCCTGTTGTTCCTCTCCTCTCCTTTTCTTCTTTTCATCCTTTTTCTTTACACTCTGTTTTAAGTGGGCAGCTCAGTGGAACTAGCAGCATCCCCACTGTTGTCCAGCCACTGCCCCCACCCATCTCCAGAACGTTCTTACCCTGAGAACTGGACTCTCCCCACCAGTGACACCCCCCAGCCTCTGGTACCACCCTGCTCCGCCCTGTCTGTGCAGTTGACTCCCGCAGGTAACTTGCAGCGTGTGTCCTTTTATCCCAATGTCCCCAAGGCTCATCCTGTCGTGTCAGTCTCCTTCCTTTGTAAGGCTGAGCGATACTCCCCGTGTGCGCGGTGTGCACACTGCATGTTGTTCATGCATTCGTCCATGGTGGACACTTGGGTCGCTTCCAGCTTTAGCTGTCGTGAGGAACGTTGCTGTGAACATGGCTCGTCACACGTCTGCTCGAGCCCCTGCTTCTCAGTTCCTTGGGCTTATTCCCAAACGTGGAATTGCTGGGCAGTGTAGTAAATCTGTGTTGAATTTCCCGAGGAACCACCATGCTGTTTCCATGGCGGCTGCCCCACTTGACCTTGTTGCCGGCAGAGCAGAGCAGAGCTGTGCTGTCTCCACGTCCTTGCTGGCACCTGTTATTTCCTGGGGGTTTTCATGTGGGGTTTTCCCCTTTTTCATGATAGCCCTAATAGGTATGCCCAAGACTATTCTTTTATGAGCTGATTTCTTACTTGTGGAATGAAAACTTCTGCTTTACCATCTTCTCTGTTCCGTTCGATTCCTTTCTAAGGGGCTGAGGCAAGATAGTCGTTAGAAATTGAAGCCGGTGACTGGCCAGTGCCTGCCATGAGTGTCAAGACAGCAGCAGCAGGCTTTTCTAGACCCTGACACACAGCGCTGAGGGGGCTGGGTGGGCTCGCTCTGTGCTCGTGGGCATCTGTAAGAAGACCCCTTGGTCGGGGAGGACAAGCACCCTTTCTGCTGTGGGGTAGTATTCTTATGCTGCTTTTCTTCTAACTTCTGTTCCCTGCTTTTCCCTAAGTAATACTCACCTGAGCAAGAAATGGTGCCTTCCATGCTTTCCTAAAATTTGGCTAATTCAGGTCTGAGCTAATTATTGTACTTTAAAAGGAAAGTTTAGGTAATGCTTTATTTTGCACAGCTTAATTCTTAGATCTTTATTTTACTTCATTTTTTCAAAGTGATAATGAGTTTGATCCAAATTTCCAAACAACAGCAGTTACTCTTTACTGTGAAATGGGGACCCTTTCTGTCTGCTTCATTCTGTAACTTTAGGATCTTCAGTATAGTTTCGGATAATTAAACTTCTGTTAGAAATGTTTACTTGTATCTATTGATATTTTGCAATGTATGGGATTCTTCCCTTTTGATGTTCAAAGGAAAGTGATTGAAGACTTAGACTTCATTCAGCCTTCATGCGTAGGTATTGCTTGTGAGAACGTCTGTCTTACGATTGCCAAGTCACCTTGCCAGGGGTGGAAAAGTAGTAAGGAATTATTTCAACGTGACTGTTTATCTTAGGTCCTTGCACAGCGAGGTCTGCAGACCAGCAAATCGGCATCACCTGGGAGCTTGCGGGTTCTCAGGTTGCATCCCAGACCCACTTTATCACAAAGTACCTCGAAGCATAGTGGCTTCAAACAGCGATCGTTTTCTATTCCTCAGGATCCTTTGGGTCAGGGATTTAGGCAGAGCTCAGCCCATAGCTCTTCTGTCCCAGCGCTGGCATGGAATTGTCTCCTGACCTGCACACCAGCTCCAGGAGGGGAAGGGTGGGGGTGGGACACCTGCAGGGGCGGGGCTGGGGGCAGGGGTGGGACAGGGGTGGAGAGGGGGTGGGGCAGGAGCATGGTGGTGGGGGGTAGGGCAGAGGTAGGAGGGGGAGCAGGGGTGGGGTGGGCCTGCTTGTCTCCAGCTTCAGCCCAAACTCGCCCACTCAAGTGCGGTTGTAATTCCAAGCCATTTTCAGGAGGTTGTCAGTTAGAATCTAAATTAAATACCTGATATACAGTCTATAAATCTATTTTCTTTCTCCGTGAATATTTCAAGGAGACTCAGGGTGAGGGTAAGGAGTGTTTTTGGAAGATGTTTGCAATACAAGCCTAATACATTTAGCCTCTGGTTTAGATAGATCGGCCTCTGCATCAGGCAGCAAAGACGTGAGATCTCCATTCTCACCTGTGGCCCCTTTCCTGAGAAGGGATGAGCGTCTCAGGCCTGTCTGCTGAAACCTGTGGGGACAGACACCTGCGGGAAAGGACACCTGTGGGGACGGACACCTATAAGGATGGACACTTGTGGGGACAGACACCTGCGGGGAAGGACACCTGCGGGGACGGACACCTGCGGGGAAGGACACCTGTGGGGATGGACACCTATAAGGACGGACACTTGTGGGGACAGACACCTGCGGGGAAGGACACCTGCGGGGACGGACACCTGTGGGGAAGGACACCTGTGGGGACGGACACCTATAAGGACGGACACTTGTGGGGACAGAGCTGCGGGGAAGGACACCTGCGGGGATGGACACCTATAGGGACGGACACCTGTGGGGACCGACACCTATAGGGATGGACACCTGTGGGGACGGACACCTATAAGGACGGACACTTGTGGGGACAGACACCTGCGGGGAAGGACACCTGCGGGGACGGACACCTGGGGGGACGGACACCTATAAGGACGGACACTTGTGGGGACAGAGCTGCGGGGAACGACACCTGTGGGGATGGACACCTGCGGAGACGGACATCTATAGGGACGGACACCTGTGGGGACCGACACCTATAGGGACGGACACCTATAAGGACGGACACTTGTGGGGACAGACACCTGCGGGGAAGACACCTGCGGGAATGGACACCTGCGGGGAAAGACACCTGTGGGGACGGACACCTATAGGGATGGACACCTGTGGGGACGGACACCTGCAGGGAAGGACACCGGGGACAGACACCTGCGGGGAAGGACACTTGTGGGGACGGACACCTGTGGGGACGGACACCTGCAGGGAAGGACATATAAGGATGGACACCTGCGGGGACAGACACCTGCAGGGAGGACACCTATAAGGACGGACACCTGCGGGGACGGACACCTGTGGGGACGGACAGCTATGGGGATGGACACCTGTGGGGACGGACACCTGCGGGGACAGACACCTGTGGGGAAGGACACCTGTGGGGACAGACACCTATGGGGACAGATACCTGCGGGGACGGACACCTGTGGGGACGGACACCTGTGGGGACAGACACCTATGGGGACAGACACCTGTGGGGACGGACACCTGCGGGGAAGGACACCTGCGGGAATGGACACCTGTGGGGATAGATACCTGTGGGGACAGACACCTGTGGGGACAGACACCTGCGGGGAAGGACACCTGAGAGGGCATGGAACTGCCAGGAAGCAACAGCCTCTTCAGGAAATCAGATTATTCAAGTACATTACCCTGCATTTAGAAGTTTTTTGTTGTTTTTTTTTTTTTTTTAAAGATTTTATTTATTTATTTGACAGAGACATAGCGAGAGAGGGAACACAAGCAGGGGGAGTGGGAGAGGGAGAAGCAGGCTTCCCGCAGAGCAGGGAGCCCGATGCGGGGCTTGATCCCAGGACCCTGGGACCATTACCTGAGCCGAAGGCAGCCACTTAACGACTGAGCCACCCAGGCGCCCCACATTTAGAAGTTTTTTGAAGGCTTTAAAAAAAACAAGCCAGATGAATAATTTTAGGATTACATACCCAAAGCAGAACAATTGCTTTTACAATTTACAAAGCATATTACGTGGTCTGTCTCCTGAAGGATTAAATACAGAATTTTTTTTTTTAAAAGATTTTATTTATTTGATAGAGGGTGAGAGAGCACAAGCAGGGGGAGCAGGAGAGGGAGAGGGAGAAGCAGACTCCCCACTGAGCCGGGAGCCCGATGTGGGGCTCAATCCCAGGACCCTGGGATCATGACCTGAGCTGAAGGCAGACGCTTAACCATCGGAGCCACCCAGGCGCCCTGGAGGATTAAATATAAAGAGATTGGTACAGGTGTTCCTATAGTTCCTAGAAAAAAACGTGGGTAGCAGTCAAAAAGGTTGATCAAGAAAAGAAAGATTTTTTCTTCATTTCCTTCCAGTTTGTGTGTCGGTTTATATGTATATGTTAGAATTCTGTGGATTGTATTGTTTTCTGGGTGATTATTCTTTAGCCTGTCCTTAACTGATGGTCACTCTAAGAAGGTAATTAAAGTTACGTGACTCTTTGTTCTAACGTAAGAAACATAGTGTTGTTTCATACTGGTTAGAATCTAGAATCAGTTGGTTTTGAGAAATCTTGACTTTCGAGGAAGTGAAGTTTCATGATAGTTAGCTAATTTTTATATCTGCCCCCAAATCCTTTTTTGACAGAAGGGACATCTTCATTATGTAATTATAAGTGGAGCAGCAGAAACCAATTTTAACAAGTAATCCCTTCCTCTAAACATTTTCTTCCTCAGGAGATAAGACTTCCCAGAGGTTACTGGAAGAGAGCTGTCATCTTCTGTTCATAGCTGTTCCGTAGTTACTATCCCTGCTCTAAGTTCTGTCATTTGGGGTGTTTTTACTGTTGCTGTTATCTTGCAAATGGCTAAGTCCATGAAGACCATGTTAAACATTTTTACACAGATAATACTAAACATGGAAAATGTGTACTTTTACTTTTAGTCACAAACATGCGAATCAGGAACTTGGAAGAAAGGTTTGTAGGACCAGACTAACCCAAAATACCTAGATTAAATGTCTGCCATACAACTTGATTCCTCTTTCCTCCCCAGGTTCACCCCCATTTCTCGGGGTGGGACTTGTCACCTTGAAGCTGAGTTGAGTGTAGATCTCAGTTAACGTTCCTTTGAAGTCACAAGGATGTAGACTTAACGGGACAAGATGCTCATCTCTGCGTTAGACCGCACAGCAGGCGAGGGTTAGCGAGCCGTCCCATCCATCCCATATGGTCAGTCCTGCAGACTTCCTGACCGTCTCTTTCTCATTAAGACTCCAGCGTATTTAAGGGCGCCTGGGTGGCTCAGTCGGTTGGGCTACTGCCTTCGGCTCGGGTCATGATCCCAGGGTTCTGGGATTGAGCCTCGCTTCAGGCTCCCTGCTCTGCAGGGAGCCTGCTTCTCCCTCTCCCACTCCCCCTGCTTGTGTTCCCTCTCTCGCTGTGTCTCTCTCTGTCAAATAAATAAATAAAATCTTTAAAAAAAAAAAAAAAAGACTCCAGCGTATTTAAGACTGAGAAAGTCTGTAACAGACTTTAAACAGGGAGAATATAGGCATTTTATTTAAAGTTGGTGCTACTCATACTTCGCTTTGCTTATGCAGTTTTCCTGGAAATCTCAGGTTACAGCTCTATTTTTTTTTTTAAGTTTTATTTAAGTAATCTCTGCATCCCACATGGGGCTCAAACTCACAACCCTGAGATCAAGAGTTGTATGCTCTACCGACTGAGCCAGCCAGGTGCCCCTACAGAGCTACTTTAATCATTTGTCCAAGTGGGACCAACCAAGAATTAGATGAAAATTTTCTGAAAAGTGGTTAATTGGATATTTTGCATTTAAAAGAATCTGTTACCTTAAGAATTTATTTGTCTTGTTTTTCACATTAGCCCATCCCGACACATGTATGTAAACATGTGATTAGGAAATTGTTTTATTATTAACTGTTCTTTTATTGTCTGAAACTGGTGAGCACTTGGGATTAAAGCACATGATTAAAAGTTGTCAATTTTAACAAGCAAACTCAGCTCAGCCTCTTAGTATACTTGCTATGTCAAGCATACAGAAGGAAATAGATATTAAACTTACAGTAAGCAAAGAATGAGTCAGTATTCCAAAAATTATGGCTTAGGATAGTATTCTCATGCAGTCCTAAAACTCAGCGACCCCATTCCATAAGACATCATCTTCCCCCTGGCCCTAAAGTGAGGGTCTGTGTCGGGGAAGGTGGAGGATGTTGACTCTGACAAATACCCAGTCTAGATTCTAAGTGTCCTTCTGTCAGTGGACGTTCTCTCTCTAGCCATGGTCTTGAGAAATGTGGAGCCCTGATAGTGCATGTAGAGTCTGACTCTTCCCGCTCCCGTGGTGGCAAATGTCAGGTCCACTTGGAGAGCACCGATAATAAATGATGTGCACAAATTGTAGCCAGATTGGTTCAGTCAGGTTTGAAGAAAGCCTGACGTGTACGAAAATGAGAGTCTGCCACACTGATGTTAATGAAGGGATAATCATTTACATGTCTGAATCACAACTGCCTAGATCCCCAGAGTTACAAGATTAGATTACACACAATTTCAGGAACACCTGTGTAAGGGTTAGACTTCATCTGACTCTTGGGTAAGAGTGCTGAGTTTTATTGATTTAAGTGAATTAAGTGTGTGCTAGGAAGTGGTCACGTTTTGGGCAGTGGAAAAAGAAATTGGGATTTATTAACTGCTCTTTCTCTCTTTTTTGCCAGATTTAGAAATGGCTGTTGCATACTGGAATTTAGTATTATCTGGAAGGTTTAAATTTTTAGATCTTTGGAATACCTTCTTACTGGTAAGTGTCCTCCGGCTTCTTGCTGTGTGTGCCCAGTGTGATGGGGTCAGCAGATTACGAGGCTGTGTATTCTGACCGAGGCGTTCCGTACGGGCGGTGGGTCGTGGGGGTTCCGTACGGTGGCCACACGGCGGAGCTCCAAGCAGGGCCGTCCTGAGGCCAATGTCCGAAGAAGCTCAGGGAGCCACACACAGAACCCCCAGCTAGGCTTTCAGATGCCCTGCAGACCTGGGCCGTCATCCATCCTCCACCTTTTCTGAGGAACTCAAACTAATTCTGTGCTTCCTCTGAGAAACTTGGAATTCCTGAAGAAAGCACCAGTCACACATGTCCTGGATGTTGATCCTGGCCCCGGACTGTGGATTGTATCCCGGTGTCCAGTGCGCTCATAGTCTGACACACTTTTAAACGTGTTTACGATGTTCAGAAGGAAAAAGGAGGGCTTAGCTGGCCCCTTGGGAGAGTCTGTCCGTGCCGGCGACGGGCCTCTGAGTGGTGCTGGGCCTTCGTGGTGGGGCGGCCCCTCCTTGCCGGGAGTCAGGGAGTGGGTGTTACAGTGTGGAGCGTGTGGAGCATGGGGTCTCGCTGCAGAACAGTCACATGATGTCGGTGTGCCCAGACCCAGCATGTCGCTCCCTCCATGAACGTGTGAGGGGTGCCTTCTCACAGCACAGACCCCGGCCTGGCTGAGGCCCATCCTCCCTCGGGGGGCCCGTGTGTATAGGGGCCTCCTTGAAGCGGCGTGTGAGAGCCAAGACGCCCATCGCATTTCCTCTGCTCCACCACTTAGTAGTTTGGGGCCGGCGACCTCAGTTGCAGACATTCCCAGAGATGGGACGGCACCCTCACAGCAGCACCTTGGGAACCCCCCAGAGCCCTAAACAGGAGAGCGGGTGAAAACTCAGTAGAACGCTCCCAGACACAGTGACCACAGCTGAGTCCAGGCCCACTGTTGAGCGGCAGAAAGCTGCTGCATGTCCTGGGGTAGCTAGATAAATGCACAAGGACAGGCTGAGCGTGGTGCATGGTCCCTTGAGGAGGGTGCACTGTGCTAGGAGGGGAGGGCAGGAGAGGACCGTGGCCGCCAGGACTGCGGGGGGGAGCCTTCCGCGAGGTGGCGCATCCCAGCACGGACATGCGGTGTTTTCCACATGTTTGGTAGATCTCAAGTATTGAATCACATGTTTTTAGACCATCACCCCATCCTAGTATAGAAAGAAAGAAATTGTGTCCAAATGCAGTTTGCCTGTTCGTCCTGCATTGTGTCTGAATCCGTGGGGGTTAGGTAGAGATTTGAAGTGCTGCCCTCGTATTTGAAACCGATTATAATCTTGGTATTTTAAATGTCTACTTTTCCATATTTGCATGTTGGCATTATGTAGCTCCTAAGATTTATCCGGAAGCCTCTTACTGTTCTAACGTCCAGCAGTGTGAGTGGTGGTTCTTAGTCCACATCAGATTGCAGACTGAGCCAACTAGACAGTGGGACGCCGGAGGTCACGTCTGTTTCTCAAGTCTGGTGGGTTTTTTTCTCTTATGTATTAGGAGCATCACAAAAGATCAATCCCAAGGGACACTTGGAACCTTCTGCTAGATTTTGGAAATATGATTGCAGATGATATGTCTAACTATGACGAAGAAGGTACGGGAAGTCCTGGTGCTTCAGATGGTGGCCAGAAACGCTGACGCGCAGGCTGCCTCTCTCTGCCCCGGGGTGCAGGACGGTGCTGACCAGCTCCAGCCGACTGCGGGCCGCCCCCTCAGGGCAGTGGGGGTAATGGCCGTAATAATAGTTACCCCTTTAGTGTGTCCGTCAACTGCACGAAAGAGAAGTAGGGCTTCAAGATGTAGCTTCAATCCAGAGGAGAGTGTCCCCTAAACTAAAGCATTTCCCAGGTGGCCGTGCACAGAGGTGTTTGGGAGCCGCCACCCCAGGTACACGATCCTGTGTGACCCCCTGTCATGCTACTGACGTCGGCCTGAAGATTCCAGCTGGTGCTTGATGTAAACGTAGTCACGTATCTGTGGTCCCTCCCCCCAGCTATCTCAGGCCAGCCGCTCGGGGAGCATTTGCGTGCCCGCCGCCCGGGGCGCTTGGCCACGGTAGGGAAGGAGGCTCCGTGTCGGCCCGCCCGCCCGCCGTGTGCTTCCTCCATGCCCAGCCTGGAGGCCACCCCCTGGGGCCGCTTCTCACCTCCCTGCTCTTGGCGCTGGCGAGTGAGGGCTCACCGACCCGGCGTCCGTGTCTGTGTGTGTCCTCCGCGCTGGGCATGGAGCAGGGTGTGAGTGAACGGGCGGGTGGTTGACCCTAGACAGGCCCTGCTCCTGGGAGCTTAGCTACGGCAGCGAGACACGGCTCATCCGCGGAGAAGGAGCCAGCCGCTTACAGTGAGTGTGCGTCTGGCCGGCGGGGGTGTCCCAGGTTCTTGGGTGGTCTGGGCCACTTGGGAGTGTGGGGGTGGCCTGGGCTGGAGGGGAAAGGCCCCAGGGGGAAAAGGAAGGGCGCCGGGCGGCCAGGAGGCCGTGTTCCGCAGGGAGGGCAGGGGGCCCTGCGGCCAGCCAGCCCCGCCTGCCCTGTTGTTAGAGGCCGTGTCTGCTCGAGTGGGTCTGGCCAGAGCTGGAGAAGTGGGTTTCACTGACCAATTCCTTCAGAGAAACAGGCTGGGAAACTCACCTGAGTTCTTGCAGTACAGACACTGACTGTGAGGAGAACGCTCTGAATACAAAAATATTACTCTAAACTGTTGATTTCTTAAAATACCTGTGTGTTTGCTTCCCCGTAGGAGCATGGCCTGTTCTCATAGATGATTTCGTGGAGTACGCGCGGCCGGTCGTCACGGGCACTAAGCGCAGCCCTTTCTAGGCAGAAAAGTAAGATGCCGAGAGGAAGGGCCTCCTGCAAGGGGATGCTCGGTCGGTCACTGTGCCCCTGTCGCTGGCCCTGGCAGTCGCTCTCGGCCAGCCGGGTGCTGGAATGACCTCCCCCTGCTACAGAAAGGGCTGAGTTGGACGCCGGAAGGAGCTCCTCAGAAGACACTGCTTCGGGATGCCTGGGGGTGGCTATTACTTTAGATTTCTGCTTGATTTTTATTATACTTGTGACAAAGTAACGCAGAGCATGCCGTTTAATTCATGATGTACGGTGATTGCCAGCAGTGACCACAGCTCCTGCCGGGGCGCCTTGTAATTCCGCTTAAAAAACAGTATTTGTGTCCTCGGCAGGACGCTGTGTTTGTCTGCAAGTCAAAGCTGGTATCCTTGTGCCCTACAGAACATCTGACGTGGATTCGAACATTTGATAAACTTGTGCCAGGAATTCGAGGTTTCTATTTTCTGAATTATCAAATACCTAGATTTATTAGATCTATTTTTATTTTAATTCCCTGTTGATGTTCACGTGAAAGTCATTCCGTGGTTCTCGGTGGAGGCGGTTTGCGAGGTGATGGCACGTGTGGGCTGTGACCCCGGGGGCATTATTGGAAACTGGTGACAAGTCGCGGGTCTTTTCCTTCCAATGTCATTTGAATGAGCTTCCTAAAAAATTTTGTAAAGTATGTTTTTTTAAAAAATGTATTTTATTACATTTAAAAGGACATTTTTCCATGCAAAGTATTTCTTTTACAAGCAAAGGGTTACAGATTTAAAAGCCATGTGAGTTGGTTCCTTCCAGCGTCTGAGAGGCCCGTCGCCCGCCCTCCGGCTGTGTGCATGGTTGCATACATCTCGTTGCCCGAGACACCCACGGGAAAACCTCCACCTCGTTTCCACCTGAAGCCCATGCTCGTCACGTTGCTGTCGGATTCTTCCAGTGTTTGCTAGCCGCAGAGGACCATCCAGCGAGGCCCAGAACCTGCCCTCCGAGCATGGGAGGCAAGTGTTCTTCACCTGCGATGCCACCTGCTTTCCGTCTGGAAAAAGCTGCGTGTTCTAAAAAGCACCGTGTGGACCCTACCTCATGCGTGCAAAGATCTTCATGTCACAGGTGTGCCTGCTGCCGGCCCGCAGCCCTGTGTACGAGACAGACGAGTTGGGGTCACTTCACGGGAGAGAGGAAGCTCACTTTGGATTTTCTGTACATGGACAGTGTGCCTGAAATGTGTGCTTGAGTTGACTTTCACAAACGTGGTTCTGAGTTTCCGGAATCATCCGTGCCCAATGGGGGGGTTTTTGCATACTTGCTGTGTGTGAACTATGTATGCTTTTGGAAAGGAGTCTTTCAAAGAGACAGCAGGCTGTGGAGGGCAGGAAAGGGGGCCTGAGGCTGGGACACCACCGTCGGGGCTGGGGCGGCCCCAGCCCGCTCTCCTGGGCCTGCGCTTCCACGGCAGCAAAGGGGCAAACAAGGCTGTCTCCGCCTGCGAGCCTGGGGTTCTAAGAGAGCGCTTACTTTGTAGAATAAAAACCTCCACAATTTTAACACATCCTTCGAGGCCTCGTGGCTTCCTGCCATGGAAGTGTTCTGCTCAGACAAGGCTGCGGAGCTTGGGTAATCTCCCACAAATCCTGGAGGTCTGTAGCACCTGTTCGTTCTTAAGATTCAGAGTTACAGCATGGGAGGCTCCGTGCAGCTGTTTATCAATAGATAACAGAACCTTAGTGGTTGGACAAAGGCTCTTCAAAAAACCGTGGGTTTCTTTTTCTTCTCTTCTGTATATTTAAGGCATGCATGCTATGAAAGTGCTAAGAGCTTCGGAAACATTAAAATAAATTATTTTCTCTGGTGTGGTGGTGTCCTTCCAGTTCTGTCCTCGGCTGCTCAGGTGCTGGGTGCCACGGGACCCGCAGGACCACAGCCCCCCTGGCCGGCGCTCTCCTTTCCATCACCACAGAGTGTGCTCACTAAATGTGGTTGTTTCCATGTGAAAATTAGAGGTTTTCCTTGAGCTGATGGGCATCATATACCAGAACACACTGAAATGCAAACTGTAAATATATTGAGAATACACAAACCACCCAAATATAATAGGCTTAGCAAAGACACGGAGCGCCTGCCAGGAATTTCTGGAAGAGATGGGACCCTGTCTTCCCATGCTGGGGGCGTGTGCGGCACTCCAGCCCTCAGACTCCAGGCTGCGAGGGGGGCTCCAGGCGCACAGTGGGGCTCCATGAATGCTCCCCCACGGGGTGGGGGGTGCCCACGCCGGCTGGACGGCATGGAGCTGCTCCTGGCCACTTCATGAAAGGTTTCCACGGCCTCAGAGCCAGCAGAAGAAATGAGCCACAGACCACCTCTTCCTCCAAGTAGCTGTTCGAATGACGCTCTTCCACCCACATCGGGTGGTTGAGTGGAGGGTCTGTCTTGTCCCGCTGGATGGGGCGTGCACAGGCCTCACCCCACGGGACCCTGCTGGCTGGAAGACTATTCCAGAGCCTCCTTGTAACAAGTGCTGATTGAACACTTCCTGTGCTCAAGTGCACCTCAGTATCTGGTTATTAGTGAAAGAAATGCTATTCTTATCAGGCATGATTCTCAGATCCAGGTGTGATGGGTCCCACTTCTGGTCTGATGAGTGGCCAGGTCCCGCAGGCCCATGGCGGGCGGGGACACTGCTTCCTAACTCCCGACTTCCACCCCAGAGCCTGGTTTGCTCATCCGCACCCCGGCCTCCTCTGCGCGGATCTGGGGATGTCTGCGTGCAGCCTGCGGTCCAGAGCCCGGCCCCAGGAGAACCCACTCCCGCTGCATGGACGGGGAGCGAGCTCCACACCGCACGGAAGCTAGAGCCGCTCCTCTCCTTGGCCCCGTGCGTTTCCTAGGTTTTCTGCCAGGCAGTGTGTAATCAAAAAGGTTTTCCAAAAAGCAAAACCGTGCATGGAATGAATGAAACTCAACGTTCTGCTGAGAGAGAAGTCGGGCACGAAGGCCACAGAGTCTACATTCCATTTACTTGAAATGCGAGAGAAGACCGAGCTGTCGGGGCAGAGGGCACAGGAGCAGGTGACTGGGAGGGGGGTAGCCGGTCGGACGGAGCCCGAGCCTGCCTGCGGCTCGGCCGTGTGGACTCCACCCTGAAGCTTCAGGAATGTGCGCGCGTCTTCAGAACGCTGGCAAGGGCTCAGCGCTTAGAGGTCGTGGCTCTGCGGGGAAGCGGCCGCAGCTGTTGGGGACGCTGACTAAGCCCCCGGCTCCTCGGCTCCGAGCTGGTGCCTGAGCTGACGCGGGAGGGAGGGACACCGTCCACGTGGCTCCTCGGCCGGCGCGGGAGCAGAGGGGGCCAGGGAGGTTCTCATTGGTGCTGCCCGCCGGCGGAGACAGACGAGGCGTGCCGGCCGTTCCGGAGCTCCTGAGAGCGGCACGATGAGCACGGCAGAGGTCGGTGGGACGCACTGAAGGCCGCTGCCACAAAGCCAAGGGCCAGAGGAACGGCCTCGCCATGGAGAAGTTCAAGGCTGCCATGCTGCTGGGGGCCGTGGGGGACGCGCTCGGGCACAGAAACACCCACAAGGACAGCAGTGCCTTGGGCAGGAAGGTCCAGGAGGGGCCGCAGACAAGCGGGGGCCTGGACCACCTGCTCCTCTCCCCAGAGACGTGGCCCGTGAGTGACAACACCATCATGCACCTGACGACGGCCGGGGCCCTGACCACAGGTGAGCCGCCCCCACCCCCACCGGCCCCCCCCGCACCAGCGCCCCTTCGCACGGCCCCTACGGGTCATGTCACTGCCTGTCTGCCGTCAGCCTCCGAAATCGTGACTCTTGGTTCCTGTCTGTAAACGTGTCTCCAGAGTGAAACCACTTGGATCTCTCACTTTGGGGCTGTTCGGGGAGAGCGTTCCACCTTTCACGGCAGACAGTAAGCCCTCCGATTTTTTTTTCAAAAGAATAGAAAATAATAAGCCTGTTTGAAATTTGGACCCATTAAGATAATATTGTTTGGGGATTACTTCTAAATCCCAATGAATTTGAGTCAAAACGCCATCTCCCAAAATAGGATTCAGATATCTGCTTAAACAGAGCGCGTCCTGGGGAGATGCGGTGAATCTGGGGGGACGGGCGGGGAGGGAGCAGGTGGACGGCAGGACCGTGTGTTTGCACGACTTACAGATAAGCGCGGCTTTCCCACAAGGTTCAGGCTACCAGCCTGTGTGTGCTATCAGTGAGCGGCTGCAAAGTGAACGTCCGGGGTGACCATGAGGCAATGAGGCCCGGCCTCGGGCCCGCGCCGTGGGCTCGCTCAGTTTAGCTCTGTGCTCATCCTGCAGGAATGCTGGCCGCGCCGCAGCCGTTCCAAAATAACCCGGGCGAGGGCTGGGGCACACAGATAAGATAGCGTCGTGGTGCGTTGAGTGGTGGGGCGCCTCTCTGAGTCTACACAACTCTGACATCCGAGTATTTCCAGTTTCTCATGTTCTCAGGCTAACCGAAGCAGGGATGCCCGCCCGCCGGCCCAAGACCCTGCCGGCGTGCGTGTCTCCCAGAGCAGAGCCCTGCGTGTTTGGGCTGCACGCAGCTGGTCCTTGCTTCCTCCACGGTGTCTGTGGCCGGGCACGTGTGCTCGGTCCCCCATGTTCTGCGCTCGTCTCTTTGGTGAGGGCAGAGTCCACGGCATGTCTGCAGTCGCCAGCCGACCAGGACCTGCTCTCTGAGATTAGATTAAGCCCTCTTGACAGAAATAGAACAGAATCTGCCCCAATGTGAAATGTGGGAGGACAGGGGTGTTTGGGGCCTTGTTTCCAAGCAGACACGTGCCCCCCGCCTCCGGCCGTGGGCGGGGGGGCCGCTGTGCCCTCAGCACCGTCTGGCCCGCCAGCCTTGAGGGGACGCTGGTGAAGACCGCCCCTGACTATGAGCCTCCAGGAGCTCAGCAGGCATATTTTTTTCCAAGTCACTAAAAATCTAAGTTGAAATTTTATTTAAATGTAGTTGTCAAACAGCTGGATCTTTTTTCAATAAATAACAAATTGTTGGGGCAGCTGGGTGGTTCAGTCGTTAAGCGTCTGCCTTCGGCTCAGGTCATGATCCCAGGGTCCTGGGATCGAGCCCCGCATCGGGCTCCCTGCTCGGCGGGAGGCCTCTTCTCCCTCTCCCGCTCCCCCTGCTTGTGTTCCCTCTCTCGCTGTGTCTCTCTGTCAAATAAGTAAAATCTTTATTAAAAAGTAGCAAATTGTAGCCTATAAAGGGGCCTCTGAGCCCCATTTGCAGGGACCACCAGCCCTGGTTGCTCTGACCCTGCCCATGTCCTCGTCTGACCCTCACATCACCCTGAGGGTTGACATCGTTATTACAGCCCGTCCAGACACAGGCACACACAGAGAGGGGTCGGGTAGCTGGCGCGATGCCCCACAGCCATGGCGTGAGCAGGGACAGGACCAGATAACTCGCTTCCAACACACCAGCTCCTCAGCGCCATCCCGACCGCCTGCCGTCAGTGGCCACACAGGGACCTCGAGGATCCTGACGGACGGTGGTTCTTCACCACTTTTCCCAAAGACCTGCAGACTTCCATCAAGTGGGTTGGCATTTTTAAGTGCGGCCCCCTGTTCCGTGCTGTGAGGGCGTGGGGTCCTGCCGTTGTGAGGGAGATGCCGGGTCATGGACAGCCCGCGTGACCTCCTACTTTGGGCCGTGTCTCTGGCACATGCAGAATTGGACGAGATCAGATCCTGGCCCCAGAAGTGGTGTCCTGTACCCCATAGGCCGGTGGGCAATCCAGTCTCCACAGGGTGCCCCGCGTGCTCACTGCACACACCACAGGCTGGTGTGTGTGTGGCCCTGTGCCCGTCGCCCAAGGATGGGGAGGCCCTGGGGCCTGGCGCTCCCTGGCCCTAAAACTCGTGAGCTTGCTTTCCCTCCTGCCCTTCGGGATGTTGATGCCTTCGTCACAGGGTTAAGTGAGATTAAGTGGGGCAGTGCATGCACGCAATTTTTTTTTATTTTATTTTTTTAAGATTTTATTTATTTGCGAGAGAGAATGAGAGACAGAGAGCATGAGAGGGAGGAGGGTCAGAGGGAGAAGCAGACCCCCTGCTGAGCAGGGAGCCCGATGCGGGACTCGATCCCGGGACTCCAGGATCATGACCTGAGCCGAAGGCAGTCGCCCAACCGAGCCACCCAGGCGCCCCACACGCAATCAGTTATTAAGGGAAGATGGCTCATGGCAATGTAGTTAATGCCTGTCTTTCTAAGTGTCCTGGTCTGAGGGTCAGCAGCTCTATCTGCCGTGGCCACACAGGAGGAGTGGGGGCGTGAGCCCACTGGGGACCATGGCAGGTGCCACGGGCATGTCCTACCTGCAGAGGAACATGGGCCTGGCCCACATGTGAGCAGACCAAGCCTGTCCAGACTCACCCTCTCTCTTCCTCCATCACTGGCTCCCTGATGGTAACAGCATTTTGAAAAGTTGACATTTTTACTACAAAGCAAGTTGATAAGGGTAGCGTGCCTTTTCTTTATGGTGACATTGGTTGGGAGACATGTCTCTGAGGAGATTGGGTGGGAAGGCGGAGAAGAATGGGCTGGAAAGCCATGTCACAAAGTGGAGAAACTCTGACAAGGGGTCCGCGGCATTGCAGCTTTGGAAAATCCACTTCTAGTTTGAATTTTAACCTGAAACAAACAGAAGACTGTTTGTTGCCATTTTGTTTTTAAGGAGGTTTTTTTTTTATTTGAGAAGGATGTGATTCCAGAACAAAATGAATTATTTGAGGGACTCTGGAAAGGCCAGGCTTGCTAACCCGGATCGAGCTAAGACAGGCGCTTGTAAGGTGCTGGTTCCCCAGGGTCAGGACGACCCCCGCGGCTGCGAGCCCCGCCAAGCCCACTCCTCCCGCCCCTGGGTGGGCCACACATTCTCCATCCCCACTCAGACCCGGGCCACGCATGGTGCGTCCCACAGGATGCCCGCCATGTGGAGCTGGGGACAGAAGGACTGAGGACCGAGTCCTGCTTCCAGAGCTTCAGGGCCCGAGGGCCCACCGGCCCTGATGGCAGGAACTGCGGCTCCAGTCCCAAGCAGGGAGAGACTTGGCGAGTGCACCTGTCTCCCTCACCCCGACGTGGGAGTCCAGCCCTGGGGTGGCCGAGAGGGGGCTCCCTCCTTCCGTCCTCCCCTCTCACACACCCCCCAAAAGTTGGGGTATGCGCCCCACACAAAAGAGGGCAGTCCCGGCTCCTGAGGCCAGCCCGAAGGCCTGAAATGCAGTTTGGGTACAGAATGAGTTTGCTGGTGGCTATGAAAGTCACATTGGCGCCCTCCACCTGCCCAGCTGGCCCAGCACAGTGGCCCCTCCACCACCTGGCCCTGCTCTCTGATGGAACAAGGCAAATGGGACCCCACATTTGGACTTTGTGGCCTCCATCCACCACACTGCACATTTATTTGATGACAGCAATGCTCAGGCCTTGCACTCGAACTCTGTTTACCATCATCTCTGGCCTCGGGCAAGTGGCATAACCCACTGAGCCTTACCTGTAACCCCAACACGACAAGACTGGCGGTATTGGGGGGGCGCCTGCAACCATCTAGGGGCAGTGCCCCCCAGACAGCAGGTGGACAGTGCCTTAGCTCCTCTGCCCTCCACGTCCCTGAGCCTCGAGGGACTTGAGACCACGCTTGTCCCCAGGATGCCGTCCCACACTGGGTGCGGTTTGGGACAAACTGGGTCTGCACTGGCTGCTTCACAGGAGGGAGAAGGCAGATGGAAGTGCAGGGGTTCAGCTCCCTGTGTGGAGACACGGGCTTGTGAAACCCCAAGGAAGAGGCAGATCTCAGGCCGGTTTGTCCTCATGTGGATAGAACTGTTGGCAGGAGATGAGGACTGTGGGTTTTGTCTAGATTCTCCTGTGTAACCAGAATGAAAAGCACAATCACAAACTGTAATATCTGAATTCTAAGTACAATCTAGAGTGAACTGTGTGCATGCTGCACGTCTCTAGGGAGCCAGGACTGTGGGAGGTGGGTCGCCAGAAGCTTTCTCCTCTTCTACCCACGTGGGGACACGGAGCTTCCTGCCACCCCGGGGGCTTCCTGCTCGGTCTGACCCCGTCCTTCTCTTTCCTCCCCAGACTACTGGTGCCTGGACGACCTGTACCGGGAGATGGTGAGACGCTACGTGGAAGTCCTTGAGAAGCTTCCGGAACATTGGGCAGATCCAGCTACCCTGGAAGGCTGCTCGCAGCTGAAGCCGGATAACTACCTCCTCGCCTGGCACACACCTTTCAACGAGAAGGGTCAGGGAATGCTTTCTTGCCCCCGTAAAGTGCGTGCTGGACAGCCGCCTGGACACTAACCTGTGTGTCGTCCACTAACCAGCAGCACTGCAGGTTTGCGCAGCAGAGAGGGACGGGCTGGGGCCCCTTTGGGCCGCAGCGGGCCGCCCAGCTGTCTGCTCGACACCACCCCTGGGTTCATCTTAAGGAATACTTTGGACTGCTTTCCCTTTAAGTTTGTATTTTGCCAAAGAGTCAGGAAAACATATACTAGCAACATAAAGGTTTGTCTCTAGGATGTGTTTAGAGGTGACATACACAGTCAAAGTCTCTGCCTCCATAGCACCTGCTCCTGGGTCCTAGACCTACCCCTCTAGGTTTATAGAGGATGAACTTGCCCCTTGGGGTTTCTACTGAGGATGGACACCCTTGGGGTTTCTACTGAGGATGGACCCCCCCCTTGGGGTTTATACTGAGGATGGACCCCTGTCTGGGTTTATACTGAGGATGGACCTCCCCTTGGGGTTTATACTGAGGAGGAAACCCCCTTGGGGTTTATACTGAGGATGGACCCCTGTCTGGGTTTATACTGAGGATGAACCCCCCCTTGGGGTTTCTACTGAGGATGGACCCCCCTTGGGGTTTCTACTGAGGATGGACCCCCCTTGGGGTTTCTACTGAGGATGGACACCCCCTTGGGGTTTATACTGAGGATGGACCCCCCTTGGGGTTTATACTGAGTTTGGACCCCTGTCTGGGTTTATACTGAGGATGGCATCCAATCATGTTACTTGGCATGAAAGAAGCAGGAAAATATAATCTATATTGAGGAGAAAACTCAATCGAAACCAATTAAACCTGATGCAGAGGTTAGAGTTATCAGACAGGTAATAAAATAGTATGTATTCCATAGGTTGAAAATTTAAGTAAGGACATGGATGTATAAAAAGAACCTAAATCACATTTCCAGAAAAAACACTACAATGTCTGACTTTCTAAATGCATTGGCTGAGATTAACAGCAGATTAGGCATTTCAGAAGAAAAACCTGATGAATCTGAAGGCACGGCAATAGAAACAACCCAGAAGGGGGCACAGAGGAAAAAGAGTCCAAAAGTATGAGAAGAGCACCAGTGAGCCATAGGCAACTTACAGCAACCTCACGTGCCTGTGACAGGGCTCCACACAGAGCGGAGGGCAACAAAATGATTTGAAGGAATGGTGGCCAAAATCTCAGAAGACACGAACAGACATTTCTGCAAAGGAGACATCCAAACGGCCAACAGACACACAAAAAAGTGCTCAACATCGCTCGGCATCAGGGAAATCCAAATCAAAACCTCAATGAGATACCACCTCACACCGGTCAGAATGGCTAAAATTAACAAGTCAGGAAACGACAGATGTTGGCGGGGATGCGGAGAAAGGGGAACCCTCCTACACTGTTGGTGGGAATGCAAGCTGGTGCAGCCACTCTGGAAAACAGTATGGAGGTTCCTCAAAAAGTTGAAAATAGAGCTACCATACGACCCAGCAATTGCACTACTGGGTATTTACCCCAAAGATACAGATGTAGTGATCCGAGAGGTTACGTGCACCCCGATGTTTATAGCAGCAATGTCCACAATAGCCAAACTGTGGAAAGAGCCAAGATGTCCATCGACAGATGAATGGATAAAGAAGATGTGGTATATATAGACAATGGAATATTAGGCAGCCATCAAAAAAAAAAGACGAAATCTTGCCATTTGCAACGACGTGGATGGAACTGGAGGGTATTATGCTAAGGGAAATAAATCAGAGAAAGAAAATTATCATATGATCTCACTGATATGTGGAATTTAAGAAAAAAAAGATGAACAAAGGGAAAGGGAAGAAAAAATAAAATAAGATGAAATCAGAGAGGGAGACAAACCATAAGAGACTCTTAACTCTAGGAAACAGACTGAGGATTGCTGGAGGGGAGGGGGGTGGGGGGAGGGGGTAACTGGGGGATGGGCATGAGGGACGGCACATGATGCAATGAGCACTGGGTGTTCTATGCAACAGATGAATCCCTGAACTCTACCTCTGAAACCAATAATACACTATACGTTAGCTAACTTGAATTTTAATAAAACCCCCCAAAAAAGGAAAAAAAAGAAATAGTGGCCAAAATCTCTCCAAATTTGATGAAAACTGTAAACCCACAGATTGAAGAAACTCAGTAACTTCCAAGCACAGAAACATGGGGAACACTACACTATGGCACATGGCATTCAAATTTCTCCAAACTAATAATAAGGAGAAAATCGCGCTGTGTGCTGACAGCCCAGGGAGGAGGGCGTGGGTCTCTTGTGAGAAGCAGGTCATGTGGGCACCAAACACTCACCTGGAGTTCTCCCAGAACAGAGTCCCACAGAAGCAATGGCCACATAGCCCTTTCCAGGCAAACAGAAGCTAAAGGGCTTCATCACCAGCAGTCACACTGTGAGGAAGGTTAAGGGACGGCCGTCATTCGGGCAGAAGGAACCGAGCACAGAATGGAATCCACAGGAGAAGAACTTTGGATGGAAATCGTAATCACATGGCTAAATAGGGAAGAATTTGTAACTTACTACTGAAATCTCTTCAAAGGATCATCGACTTCAAAACTAGTCGTGTACCGCGGGTTTATAAAGTGCTCGTGAGCAGGTGTCGGACGCAGCGTGGCGGAGGCCAGCTGGGGAGGGTGGAGGTGAGCGGCCCCACGGTGCTTGTCCGAGGCGTGAGGGGGCTGTGGTAAGTTACAGGCGGGGTACTCAGCCCCACAGCAACTATTAACATCGCAAGACAGTTGTAACTAATAAGCAAACGAAAGAGAAAGTGGAATCTTTTAGAAGTATTTGCCAGGAAAGCCGCCGCAAGTGACCCGAGTCCCAGCCTGGAACGCTCCTGTCTGGGGAGACCAGGTGCAAGGTTGTCCCTTGGCCTTGGACTCTCCCACCTCATCAGGGGAACACTTCCGCTATTCCAGGTATGCATGACCTTCCCTGAACTGCTGAGCGTCACACAGCCCTAACCAACGCCGCAGGAGTGGCTGCCCCGCAGGGAGAGAACGGGCCTCTGCTGCGGCACGAGCCCCACCTCGGCTTCAGGACGCGCCGCCACGGGAGAGCAGAGCATGGTACCAATGCAGGTTTTCCTGCGTGTCTTCTCTTTCCAGGGAGGGAAGCGTCAACCCTGCGTCCCTGTGTTGCGTCCTCCTCTGGCAGAGACCAGAGACCAGAGAAGAGGGCCGAGGCCTGAGGGCTCCTCCTTGTGGTGGCAGGCGTTGCCCCCACATGGTGGGCATCTCACCTCACTGCTCAGGAATATTCGACCCAAAATAGGCAGACAAGAGAGAAAAGGAAGCAAAAACAGGACGACAGACTTGACCCTGATCACATCAGTAATCACATCTAATGTAAATGGTCTAACGACTCCAAATAAATGGCAGGGGCTCAGGTGGGAGGAAGAAGCAAGTCCCAGCTCTAGGTTGCTCATGGGAAATGCACTTTACATATGAAGGCACAGGTAGGTTAGTCGGAGGAAGGGTTCACCATGCGAACACCAGTTGGAGGAAAGCTTGCTCTGTTAATATCACAAAAAGCAAGTTTTGGAGCAAAGACCACTGCCGGGGAAAAGAAGGCAATTTCTTTCTTTTTTTTTTTTTAAAGATTTTTATTTATTTTTTGACAGAGAGAGAGAGACAGCGAGAGAGGGAACACAAGCAGGGGGATGGGGGAGGGAGAGGCAGGCTTCCCACCGAGCAGGGAGCCCGACGCGGGGCTCGATCCCCGGACCCCGGGATCACGACCGAGCCGAAGGCAGACGAAGGCAGACGCTAAACGGCTGAGCCACCCAGGTGCCCCAAGAAGGCAATTTCATCATGACAACGCACCTGTTCACCAGGAAGACACAGCCAACCCAAGCATTCGTGTACTAACAACCAAGCTGTACAATGTAGGAGGCTGAAGCCGATAGAACTGCAAGAGAAATAGACAAACCCATGATTGTGGGCAGAGAATCAATATTAAGGCCTCAATATTCACATTGAGAGACTGGAGAATAAAGGGCAAATTAAACCCTTCAGATCCAAGTGGAAATCAGTGCCACAAAACAACAACAACAACAAAAAGACAGAGAAAATTGACAAAATCAAATGCTGGTTCTTTAAGAAGATGAAGAAGTTGACGAACCTAGAGCCAGACCAGTCAGGACAAAAGGGGACCCAAAGTGCCAGCGTCCAGCGGAGAGGCGATCTCCGCTGGAAGATCATTTGATAGGAAATAAGGGAATATTATTAAAAATTCGTTCCAATAAATTTAACAACTTAGATGAAATGGACAAGTTCCTCGAAGGACACAAACTGCCAAAGATTACTCGAGAGGAAGTAGATCATCTAAATAGCACTATATCTGAGAGAAACTACAAAGAAAACCCCAGGCTCAGACGGCCTCACTGGAAAATTCTACCAAACAGCTACAGAAGAAAGAGAACCAGTTGCACACAACTCTCCCAGGGAACTGAAGGGGACACATGCTCCCCAAATTCATCCTGCTCTCCAGAAGACGGTTTAAAGAATAAAACAGCAAATCACAGATTGGGAGAAAATACTTGCAAAGCACACATCTGATAAATACTCAGAACTCTTAAAACTTAATAAGAAAACAAACAACCCAAAACAGAAACGAGAGAAATATTAAGGGAGCAATTCCCCCAGGAAGAGACAGGAGTGGCCAACAAGCACATGAAAACATGCTCAGCACGATTATTCTTAGGAAACGAGACACCACCACGTATGCTGTTGTGGAAAGACTGACCGTGAAGAGCATCAGGGGCGAAGAGGAGCTGCCGATGGGACATAGAACACGACAACCACTTTGGAAGCCAGTTTGGCAGCTCCTCCTCTCATCCGTCGGGTGAGCTAAACGGTCCAGTCCGAGGAGTCTGCCCGCGAGAAAAGAAAGCGTGTGTCCGTACAAAGATTTGGTTAGGAGTGTTCACAGGTCGTCCACCAATGGAAACAGCCTAGGCATCAGCAGGTGTCGGCAGGTATTAGCAGGTGGGAGGGCAGGTGTCAGCAGGTGGGAGGCCAGGTGTCAGCAGGTGTCAGCCGGTGGGAGGGCAGGCGTCAGCAGGTGGGAGGGCAGAGTGGCAGCCGCTCTGCACGCAGAGTCCACCCAGCTGGAGAAGGGGTCAGCTGTGCCGCAGGACGGCTCGGATGCGTCCGAGTGGTCACCCTGGGTGAAAGATGCCAGGCAAAAGAAGCCATCTTCTGCGTGATGCCACACCCATGCAACTCTAGGAAATGCATACGGACCTGTGGCCCCGGGTCTGTGGTGGGTGGGAGGGCAGGAGGGCACGAGAAAATCTTTGGAGCGACTGGTGGCCAGGTCCACCATCTTTACTGGGGGGCTGGTGCTGCGCATCGCCCCGCGTCACAGCGGGACCTGTCACACCCTGGGGCCCTGAAACCCGCGCATTTACAGCTCAGCTGAACTCCCTTCCCAGAGAGCAAATGTGTGCAGCTTAAAGCCTGCTGTCTGCAGCTCTGTGCACCACGTTTTCCCTGGAGAGCATGTTAAGAGCACTTCCCCAAGCCATCAGAAATTCTGGGTTCAGTGCCGGAATAACGTTCCAACATCCGGGAGCTCTGCAAGTTACTTACTCTGTGCTCTTTGTCGGGCATTTGGGTCGTCTGCTTATTTCCACTCACTTAAATGACACTGTGATAAACATTCCATACGTGTTCGGGTTACATGTGAAAGTTCGGTTGCCGGAGGGGGGGTTATTGGAGCACACGTCTGAAACTGGGTATTCTGTGTTCCGTGTAGGCTCGGGGTTTGGAGCCGCCACCAAAGCCATGTGCATCGGCATGCGGTACTGGAAGCCCGAGCGCCTGGAGACACTCGTGGAAGTGAGCGTCGAGTGTGGCAGGATGACCCACAACCACCCCACAGGTGACGCTTCCTGTGTGGCGCCCGCGGAAGTCCTACCCACCGTGTGGTTCGTTTGCCTGTCGGCGGACTTGGCCTTCTCCGTCTCCAGGTCTGCTTACGCTCTGTTTTCGACCTAAAAGCAGGCCTGGCATGGAGCGTGGCGATGCTGGAGGGGAGAATCCCCAGCAGGTGCAGGGCCGTTTGCGCCAGGAAGAAAGAGCAGCCCCAGTTGTCTGAGGGAAGCTGACTTTGGGTTGACGTCCTGGGCATGCACATTTATGTCACAAGCGTTGGGCATCATCTGCTGCCAAGTGCTGCCCCTGGGTGGGGCCTGAGCCAG
>NC_138371.1:175856282-175921837 GCF_054177405.1 Leptonychotes weddellii | reverse complement strand
GAAGGACTTGGAACTCCCACACCTGTAACCACCTTGAATCCTGGCAAGGCGCGCCCTCCCCAGCCCCTGCAGGTCCACAGACTGCTCGCTGCTGCCCAGCCACTGTTCCCTCTTTCAAGGCCACTTTCTTTTTTTTAAGATTTTATTTATTTTTTCAACAGAGAGAGAGAGAGCACGAGCAGGGGGAGAGGGAGAGGGAGAGGGAGAAGCAGGCTTCCCACTGAGCAGGGAGCCTGACGTGGGGCTCGATCCCAGGACCGTGGGATCATGACCTGAGCCGAAGGCAGACGCTTAACGACTGAGCCACCCAGGCGCCCCTCATATAATTTGTTTCTAATGAAAGATTTGATGAAACACTGAGGGTTTGATGGCATGCGGGCAACGCCAGGGAAGGCATGTCGGCTCCTGTCCAGTGTTCCAGAGACGGCTGGCTGCAAGCGTTGTGGTCGTGTTACCGTGTGCGCGTCCTAGATGCTGGATACCCAGAGGGGGCGGGGTGATGGCAGGTGGTCAGCACGGTAGTGGGTCTGAGAACTGGACCCTCACTCCCAGCCCATGGCGATGCCTCCCAGAGTGGCCAGCGAGCCACTGAGAGCGTCTCTGGAGATGGCCATGCCCTTTCCTGCGTGGCTGTGGTCTCCGTGCGTCTTGGGCTGGCCTGGCGGCGCTCCTCTGTGCTGAGAACCATCTGTCCCCACGATGGCCCTTGCTAGGGGTCATGGCATCCCTTTGTGCAGGAAACAGAAGGCCAGCGTGCACAGGGCAACGGCCCAGGACGCGAGCCCAGATGCCATCGTTGTGTTGTTCTGCCCCCCGCCCTGCAGGCTTCCTCGGATCCCTGTGCACGGCCCTGTTTGCATCATATGCTGCACAAGGGAAGCCTCTGGAGCAGTGGGGCAGGGACATGATGCGGACGATCCCGCTGGCTGAGGAATACTGTAAGAAGACCATCCGGCACCTGGCAGGTGAGCCCGGCCCCCCTTCCTGTCGCACTTGAACGGGTTGCTCTGATTCAGCCTCGGGGCACATTTGGACACACAGGGCTCCCAGACAGTTCGCCCCACACTGAAACCGAGGGCTGACCCCACCAAGGGGGCCGAGGCACCCCTGGCGGAGGACGACACCTGCCCAGGGGACCCCAGTAGCCAGGAGACCCGGCACAGTGTGAGCTGCTGCAATCCGACCCCGGGCCTCCTGCTGTCTGACGGCAGCCGGAGAGACGAGAGGGGTGCGTGCTTAGGTTCGGTTTTCCAGATGGTCCTTAAGTAGCCCATTCCCTGGAGACGGGCGAGGGACACCCACACTGACGTCTGCGCTGCTCCTGCACCTTATGGACGGCCTGACCCGAAGTCTGCTGCCACGAAGGCCAGACGGGCATCTGTGCCCACTGGTGACATTTACACCCAGGAATGTCTGTCTGTCCCCAGTTACCTCAAACCCGCCGTCAAACGACACACACCCTCCTTGGCCCCCAGTGGGGTATCCATCAGCTTGTCCAGCAGAGGTCCTAGGGGATTGCGGTGCAGCTGCGGTTGGGCGAGTGGTGGCCTGATGGACCAGACGCGAGAAGCAGGTGCAGGACTAGGAAGCCCACGGCTTCTCCTCGGGCGGCCAGCCCTCCACAGGGCTCTCTCCCTCTGGGAGGGATGGGAGCTGCGTGAGGATGTTCTCAAGTTGTCCAGGAGGGTTTCTGGCGTAAGTTGCTGCGTTTGTCCCGGGGCAGAGGGGGCTGCGGGTGTGAGTGCAAGAGCAAGGTTGTTGGTTTTCTGGGCAGCCCAAGGCCGAGGTCTTGAGACAGGAAACCCATGAGTCATTGTCACCCTCCGCAAGCGGGGACTCATTCTAAATGCCTCTGGAGAAGCTTCCAGAACAACTTGAAAAGGAGAACTTTGCCTCTCCTTCTGCAGTGTGGGGAAACTCTCATCCACTGGGCCCCGTTCTGATGGGAAGCGGAGAACCTCGTGCCCACCGTGAACTGAAGTGTCCCCCTATAGACTTAATTATAGAACAGAGCTCCACACTGGCCTTATTTTCTCCTGGCTTAAGTCGCTCTTACCCCGGGCTCTCTGCAGCAGGTGAGGCTGCCTGTGGCCACCTCCTCCCACCTGGGAGAGACAGGTCAACAGGGCCGAGTGTGGGCCACGCAGTGCATTCACGCTGTGTCGGGGACGGTCTCCAGAGCTCTGGCCTCCCCCAGGGTTTCCCACAGAACAGCCACGGAGATGCTCCTGGACAGGAACAGGGAGGACAGGCATTGGTCAGAAAATCTGAGACTCTTCTTTCTGTTTAATTTTAAATGTGTTCAACCTGGAGTTTTATGACCTCCTATGAAACACACCCTTTTTAACAGAAACCCCAAATCGTCCAGAGACGGTCGTGTTCGATTCTTCCAGGGCCTTCTGCTAGGTGGTGCCCATTGGCAGCAAAGACAATGGCATAACAGTTCCCTGTCTTACTGCTTGGACATCTGTTCCCAGACCTGGCCGCCCACCGGCCGGGAGAGAGGCGGCCGCACACGGGCCGAGCGCTGGTCTCTGCAGGGCGGCTGGGGCTTCCCATCGGGCCCGGTCGTCTTGGCTCAACCTTAGGTCGGCTCTGCTTTTCGTTCTGTAAAGCAGACTCGGCCAGCTTCCCAGGGGCCTCTGGCCCCCTCGGACTTGGAGCCACATCCCCACACCTGTCCCGGGGCCTGCCTGCAGCCCCCGAGCCGTCCCCTCTCCCGCGGGCAGCGCTGTGCCCCGTGAGCCAGGAGTTTCCGTCGGGCTGGTGAGGAGGCCGCCACGAACGTCCTCTTCACCCTGTGGTTTTGGAAGGTGCTTTCAACCCCTCTGGGCTTGCGCGCCGGGCGGTCAGCCGGGAGTAAGGAAATGCCTCCTCCCAGGCTGCGTTGCATCAGGGAAGAGATACAGGCTCAGAATTTTCAAGGGGATGCTCTTGGAAGCACTGCAGTCCCGGCCTTGGGTTCGGAATAGAGTCAACAAGGTTTGGGGTCGCTTTGGGCCCCGTCTCCACCTTCCTCACTCTGGTTCCAAAGTAGCTGCAGACACAAGCATGACCGAGCCGCAGAGCGGTCACCGGGTGGGGCTCAGCCCCCACCTCCCACCCCGCGCGTGCAGCCCACCCCGTTCTTTATGTTTAGAATACCAGGAGCACTGGTTTTACTTTGAAGCCAAATGGCAGTTTTACTTGGAGGAGAGAAAGATCAGCGACGACACGGGAAGCAAAGCTGTCTTCCCCGACTGCTACGACTCCGAGGCGAGGGACAAGGTGAGTCTTGCCGGGTCCGAGGGCTGGGGACAGGACTTGTCGGGGTCCCACGGCCTGGGGTCCCCGCCGTGTTCCTGCCGCGTCTAGTGCCCGGCCTGGGGCTCCTCCAGCAGCAACCAGGGGCCCAGAGCAGCCGCGGGGGCGGGTGTGGAAACCTTCCTGGAGGAAGCATGTGTGAAGCAGACAAAACTTTATCTTTCCATTTTCTCTCATTTAAAGCATGGTACGTGCTAGAAAGTTTGGGGAAAATACGATTGTTAAAGATGTTCCATTCCACTTCATTTTTTCTAGGGGCTAGGACTTAAAGTCGTACATGATGAATAAGGTTGTGCAGGCCCTTGTCCTCATGCTGAGAAGACCCCTAACTGGCTGACACGGTCAGCATCGGGTTTGGTAGCACAAGGGAAAACCCTGAGTCACTGTGGCTTAGCCAGGATAGACACTTATTACCCGTATGTCCACGGATGCCAAAGCTGAGTTGCAAGTCCCTTGCGGTGAGGAGCTGAGGACATTCTGTGTGGCCCTCTGTCTTCTGAGGGCACACTGTCCTCCAAGCTGGCCACTCCGGCTCCAGCCAGAGCATCTGCATTCCAGGTGTCCGGACGGTGCAAGGGGAGAGGGAGAGGGAGGGCCCACCCTTCCTCCTCGGGTGCTCCCTACCGCCCCTCTAAGTGCCCCCCAGGGACCTCCCCTGGATGCGGGAAGGCCCTGGTGTGCGGTCCTGCAGATGGTGCTGCCCCAAACCAAGCTGACTCTGTCTCCAGGGCACCGGGGTGCGACCGGCCAGTCTGCACCCCGGCCCCTGCCCGCTCCCGGCTCTCTCCAGCCTTTCCGCTCATGGCGCACCCCCAGGCTTCATTCGGCACCACCACCCGGCCCACCCTTGCCCGCTAGCCCCATGCTCCGCTCAGACACGGGTCGCGTGGCTCCATCACCACAGACTTGGCGGCTACCCCAACACGTGGTCAGGTTTGTTTGTCTTTGGAATGCCTGCATCCATAGGAGCATGAGAAGGGGATCTTTCCCGGGCACGGTCACCCCAGCCCTGGGGCAGTGCAGCACAGTGAGTAGGTGCCCAGTGGCACCCTGAACGAACCCAGGAAGCTCACGCTCCAGCCAACATTGGCTTCACGTCTCGCATGACCCTGACCCCTGGCTCTTCCTGCAGGCTTACCGAAAATGGAGCTCGGAAGGCCGAGGGGGCCGGCGGGGCCACGATGCCCCCATGATCGCCTACGACGCTCTCCTAGGAGCAGGCGACAGCTGGGCAGAGCTCTGCCACCGGGCCATGTGTCACGGAGGTGAGACCACCTTCTTTAATGGTCTTGGGTTCCAGGCGACCAGCACCCCCTTCTCACCCCAAAGCACCCTCCCGGGACGTCCAAGGGCCCGGCCTCCTGACCCCCCGGAATGTTTGTCCTTCTCTGGGCGTGGTGCTGCCTCGAGTGGCCGTTGGAGTTGGGGTCACGAGAAAAGGGCACCTGGGGGAGCCGGGGTGTGCGTCCCTCTCCTTCAAGGCACCAGGCTAAGAGTGGGGATCCTGCTGGTACAGATTCTGTAGCCGGAGAGGGCTCTGTAGCCCTTTGCATCAGGCGGCCGCGGGTTCGAGCCCTCCAGGGGCGGCTGGGACGAGGGATTCCCCGCCTCCCGGTGCCCGCTCTCCCCTGTGGGTGTGAAATGAGGGGAGTCCTGGCAAACACCACCTCGAGCTGAGCATGGAGTCTCCATGGGCATCCGGGCCCCTCGGTCCCTGGTGCTGAGGTGGTAGAGACACCAGCGCCCGCAGACGTGAGCTCCCCGAGTGCCCGGCCCCCAGGACGGCCCGGGCATCCGCACACACGTGTGTCAGGGTGTGCAAGGAGGGAGGGTGGGAGAGGGACAGCAAGTCCCCTGGGTTGGGCCCCGGGGAGGGGGCTGCCCTGAGGGTCTCTGAGACGGGCCACGCCCGACCGCCTCGACCCCGGGGCCCCTGAGGACGTGCGTTTCATTCCAGGCGAGAGCGGGGCCACGGGGACCATCGCGGGCTGCCTGTTTGGGCTGCTGCACGGCCTGGATGCGGTTCCCACGGGCCTGTACCAGGACCTGGAGCACAAGGAGGAGCTGGCGCGCCTGGGCGAGGCTCTGTACCACCTGTCCACAGAGGAGAAGTAAAGCCCTCCCGCCACCGCCCCTCCGTGGGGAGCCGCGTCCAGCTCTGGCGGCCCACGGCCCTCCTGGGTGTGCGCCTCACTGGCCATAATCACATTTTAACTCTCTCCTCCCCCGATGTCAGAACCCTACCTGCCGTAGGAAATGCACTGTCTGTCCTGCGAGGATGTTTGTCCTGCCCTCACGTGGCCCAGAGGCATCACTGGCCCCACGCCGGGTCTGTGGCCCCGAGCCTCCAAACACGGGAGCACAAACAGCCTCGGGGACGATCGTGTATTTCACTCCGCGCACGACTAACGCTACTCGCTCACTCACGCCGACAAAACTAACCACGACCGCCGTGCGTGGACCGAGCGCGCGTCCCCGCCGCTCCTGGCCTCAGACGCCAGCAGCCCACAGCGCGCTACCTCCAGCCGGCGTTTTTAATCACACTAGATCTTAAAACCAGCCCCTTTGGAAAGAGTGCCTGACAAAACCGGAAAATAAAGGGTCCTCGTGCGTCCCCGCTTCTCCTTCGGCGTGGTCTGCAGCCGTCTCGCGGGCCTGCCAGGCCCACCCTCGGCCTCCACCACCTGCTCCACCAGCCTCGTGGCTGGGGACCCGCAGCTGCTCGCCGTGGCTGGGGCGCCCCTGTCTGCGAGTCTTGAGGAAGAGAACCCTTGCTCTTGCTAGAAATAACCTCGGACACGGTCTTTCTGAAGTAGCATCTGGTGTGAATAAAAGAGCAGTTGGTGTTTCACGTTTAACACGGAGCTTTGGCGGCTTGGCAGGGGCCACTCTCTTCGTGGAAGGCGGCCTCTGAGCGTGGCCGGTGGCCCCCAGAGCCCGCGGGGTCGCCCCCTCGCTTCTCAGGACGGGGGGCGGTAGATCCGGGGGCGGCTGGCAAGGAGGGTCCCGGAGTAACTGAACTAACCTTTGCTGCTGCTGGTGCTTTTCTGTGGGAAGAGGCAGAAAGCCGCGTGGGGGGCTCTGGGCTGGGCGGCCCAGGCTTGGGGGGCGGGGACGGCGCTCAGCACAGCCTTCAGGAGCAGAGGACCGTGAAGGTAAGCTGCCATGCTCACTGTGGCCGAGCCATGTCCCGCCGACCCTGGCGGCTGGAGGCAGGCCCCAGGGGAGGGGCCCGGTCGGGTGCAAGGACACTCTGTCTCCATCGTACCGCAGTTTAGGAGAATCCGATCCATCCTTGAGTCAGGAAGTGGGTCTATTCACAGGTTGATGATAAAACATTTCAGCAAAAGTTCACAGGAATCCTGAAAGGAGTAGACTGCCTCCCCATCTCCCTGCAGAGAAATGCACGTGCTGAAGAAAACAAGACCATAAACGTGATGAGGTGAACAGCACACCTGCTCAAATTTTAAAACATTTAATACTTGTGATTTCATCCTCATTACAGAGGTAATGCACACACACGGCTTCTGAAATTCAAGTGCGGTGCGTACATGGTGGTTTGTGGAGAGCAGGAGGCTCCCAAACCCTCAGCCAGAGTCGCGCTCCCAGGCCCCTCGGGCGGCCCCAGAAGCGGCCTCTCGTGTACGATGCGGAAACATTTGTGCACACCTGCAGGCCTTCCTTTTGGCATTTTTTGGACCCTGTCTTTTTAGCCGCTGCACTTTCTTGGGCACCGTGATTCATGTAACTCAGTTGTTCCTGCTTCTGCCGCCCCGTGTCTGCTTTAGAATGTCGCTTCCGATCCCTCCTGCAGGATCGTTCATCTCCACGGTGGCCCGGCTTCTTCACATTGTGCGAGCAGGGGTCAGGCAGGTCCTCCCCGTGCAGATGGTGTGTCCCCCCCGCACCGGCTCGGCGTGGGCACATGGGCTCAGAGGCTGGGGCTCCGGACCGTGCTGGGCAGCGCCGGGCAGCCCTGTGGCCTCAGGGACACGCCCCCCGCTCCTGCCGTGGCTCCAATGTTGGAGCAGGTCCCCGCTCTGCTCACATGCGTCTAGACTTCAGGCTGATTTGATTAATCCGTGTCCCCGGACTCTCTGGTTAAGAGGTTTTGCATTTAGATGTTGAACCCTTGTTCCCAGTGTTTTCGTATCTGGAAGCCAGAGCGGCGGTGGGTTTGGCAGACATGCTGCCCCTCTGGGAGCTGGGTGCCCCCACCTGGTAAGTCCCCTGACATGATCGGAAGGGTCCACTCACAACGGCCTCGGCCCGGTTCTCTGGGACCGACCCCTCCGTTAGGGGGTCCCCAGGTTGGGGGCAGGGCGGCAGGAGGGGCTTTCACGGCCTAATGGACACAGGACGGTCAGAGCTGTTCGTGAATGCAGAATGTACACCCCGCTTCTAAGCTGCCCGGCAGCCTCCCCGATGCCCCCAGGCCCGCAGGCACCCGGCGCAGACAGCACCCGAGGCTCGGCCAGGTGTCCGCGGGGGGGGGAACTGGAAACACCCCCCGTTTCCGAGGAGGCCACTGGGGACACAGGACCTTCTCGGGGCCACAGCCCATGGGGACACAGACGCCAGGGAGACCCCCCGCCCACCTGTCGGCTCTCGGCCCTGTGTCCATCCTGCCCCATTGTAATAGCTTGTTTTCAAGTACGTTAAAACACACAAAAAGCCACAAAGTGGCCCAAAAAGCCCCATTCAGCAGCTGCCCCGGCTGCTCGCGTGGGCTGATTGCTGCCGTGATAACCCCAGGCCACATTCGCCTGGTGTCTCTCTCGGCGATGCGGACTGACGTGCCCAGCAGAGGCCGTGCCCCGGGAATGAGGGAGGGGCACCCGAGAACCCTCGGTCTGCCTGCTTCTATGCCGGGGCCTCCATCCACCGGGACTGGACCGACGCCCCTCTCTTCCTGCAGCCGGCCAACTGGGGGGCTCAGGGGCAGGGCTGGGGGCGCCCCAGCCCAGATGGCCGCCCACCACTTCTAGCCAGATTGATTTCTAGGAAAACACGGGCTCGGGTTCCCTGACCCTGACTCATGCACAGGTTCAGCTTCACTGCCCCTCATGGCTCTGGGCAGCAGGACCGGCCTGGTCGGGGAGGTGGTCCCCCGAGCGCCCGCGGGGAGGGGCTGCAAGGGCGCCAGAGGGCACAGGCCGTGTGGGGCGAGTGGGCAAGTGTGCTGGGCCAGAGGGCAGCAGGGGGCAGGCCCGGCCCCAGGCTCACCCTCCGAAAGGCAGGGAAGGGTGCGTGCAGGTTGGCAAGGAGCAAGGTCCGCCGTGGGGGCGCAGCTCTCTGTGTGGAAGACAACGTGGGAGCAGTACTGTGGGGGTGATCCTGGCTGGCTTCTCTCCCCTTTCTTTCCGAGGATGCACTTGTTGGGGGGTGGTCCCTGCTGCCCTGGGATTCGGCGGTCTGCCCAACAGGGCCTAGGAGACCCCATATCTCAGAAGAGGACACGGAGGCCAGGGACGTCCCTTCGCCGCCCGAGGACACGCTGACAAGGGCGGACCTGTGCCTGCTGATAAAGCAGACGGTGAAGGCCAGGCGCTGCCCACCAGGAAGGCCCCACTGAGACCCCCGAGGGACCTGGTGCTGCTGGCCTTTTGGGGCCAGACTGGGGTGGAGGGTCTCAATCAGGGGGTTGTCCTGCACCCTGACCCTCCAGGCCCTGTATTTCCAGGTGACCTCTTGGTAGCCAGAGGTGCCAACGGAACCACCAGGAAAGCTTATCGTGGCCGTGCCACTCATGCTGTCCCCAGAGAAAGGTGTTCCGGTCCCAGCACGGGCTTGGGGAGGCCCGCCTGCACCAGCCGGCAGGGGCAGCTGCCCACCACGAAGCCGCGGACCCCAGACCGCCTCTGGGGAGCGCTGACCAGATGGAAGCAAGCTGGCTTTGAGGCACACACGGCTGGTGCTCCCCACAACTGTCCTCGTCTGTGGTGCGCAGGGCCCGTCGGTCCAACATGCTGTTCGGGCTGGGCGTATGGGGCTCGGAGGAGAATGTGCTGGGCCTGCCTTCAAGTTCGGGGTCAGGCAGCCGTGGGAGGCCTGGTGAGTCCCCAGCGCGTCAGCCCCGCCGTGGGCTGGTAGGTAAACACTGACACAGAGGGGCGCTCGGCGTCGAAGCTTGGCGATCCCGGCGGGAGGCGTCCAGTACGGACAGCACAGAAATGGGGTGCAGTCCACACCAAGCTACCCTCACTCCGCACCCCTTCCAGAGCTGCCTCCTGTTCAGACGGAGGGGCCCCGGCGCCCGTAGGCAAGGGAAGCTGCAGGGGCGCACGAGGCCACAAGGCTGGTCCTCGGGGCCTGTGTTCAGACGTCAGAATGACCCCACATCTAGTTCAGCCATCGAGTGACTCAGCCCCCAGTTGTGAAGATGAATGGAAGGGCCAAGTGAGCGATGGCCCCCAGGAGGGTGGCTGGTGGTGCGGCCGGCCCGTCCGGAGGCCCTCATCTGCATCTGCCCCAGGCCCCGCCTGCACACCGAGGTCCTGGGCCCCGGGGTCCCCTTGCGGGGTGCAGGTGGTAGGCTCTGCTGCAGCCAGCCTCCCCCACGAAGCTGGGACCCGCGCACAACGACGGGCCCTGGAGGCAACTGCACGGTCACGGCGTCGGCCTGCCGCTCGGTCAGCCACGGGCTCAGCCCGCGCTGACAGGTGCATCAGGTACGGAGCTAGGGTCTGGACTCTGCAGAGACGGGTGTCCGGTCGTCGGCCCGGGAGTCGGTCTGGCTGGGATGGCCCCACGCTCCAGGTGGGGCGAGGCTTCCGTGGGTGTCTTCCAGAGCGCGGGTCCCAGAAGGAGGGACGCGAGCGTGGACAGGCGGGCAGGAGTGCAGCACGGGGAGGTGGTGCCAAGAACTCAGGGCCGCAGCCTCGCCTGCAGAGTTTGGACCCAGTTCTAGGCACGGTGGAGGCTGGAGGAGCCAGAGCACGTGGGGGCACAGGAGGAGGGGTGGCCACGCGGCGGAGGGAAACGTGGGATTGCAGAGCCTGGCTAGGTGGGTGGCAACTGTGGGCGTGGGGGCGCCGGGAGGGAGCTCAGCGCGTGCGATCTGCCTGAGAGACCGAGTGTCGGGCCAGCTGCGCAGAGCCGGGTGTCCCGGGTGAGCCCCCACACATGGAGCCACGCGGACGGCGTTCCAGGCCCCGTATCCACACGGCAGCGGGCGAAAGAGCGAGGTGAAGTGAGATGAGCCCGGGCAAGCGCAGGGCACCAGCGGGGCGCACAGCCAGGTCAACGAGGTCAACGGCAGAGCCTTGGGCTGAATTGCACTGCAGAGATGCGGGCCCGCCCGCCGCCTTGTGTCTCCGGGAAACGAAGCCGGCGGCCAACCAGCTACCCGTCAGGCTGGGAGGCCACTGACCCCAGCGCTCGGTTCAGAGACGGAGCCGTGGTGGCGGTCAGGTCGGCAGGAGGGCCTGCGCTGATCGGGGTCCCACAGTGGCCGCTCCTCCCTGTTGCCGCGGGTCCCTGGATGTGTCTCCTCGGGGCTGCCTTCGAAGGCGTGGACACGAAGCTCGCGGGCTCTGGAGGAAGCCTGGACCGCGGAGCCCTGAGTGGCTGCCGACAGCCTGCCTTGGCAGGAAAAGCGAGGTCTCTGGTGACCCTGCGGAGGGGAGTGGGCGAGAGGGCATCCCTGCAGGCCTGGGGGCGGGGGAAGCAGCGGCCGGGTGGTGACGTGGGCATGCCAGCTGGGCGTGCTTGAGAACCAGCGTGGAGGAGCCAAAGGCTCTTCTGCCTCCCCTGGTCCCAGGCCTGGGGTGTGGGCGGCGTGGGCGCCCCGTGTGCCCGGCGAGCCCCTTGGCAATCCGCTGCTGACCGGCAGAGCTGTGGTCCCGGACTCAGCTGGTGCTCACTGTGTGCACATGCGGCCCGGCGGCCGCACCGCCTCACACCCCTCTGGCTGGGGAATGGACTCAGGTCTGTTCTGTTTTAGGAGCCTAACCCACCAAATCCACAGTTGTCTGGGGTTGGGAGAGAGCCCGACCTACCCAGGGGTTCTCAAAGAGGGGTCCCCGGGCCAGCAGCCACCGCGGCTCGGGAGACTTGTGGGAAAGGCAAGTTCTCAGGCTCCTGGCGACGGCAGAGTGAGACGTGGTGGTGGTGCTGAGCACACTCTGGGTCATCGTGGCTGTCCGGTGTCTGAGGACAACTAACAGCCCCTCTGCACGAACTGAACGCATCCCGGCTGACTGGGGGCTCTGGGGAGCCTGCGGGGGCAGGCGTCCACGGTCACGTCCCCCGAAAGGAGTACTGCCGGGCACTGGGGGCTGCTCCGGGCACCTCCTCACAGCCGTTTAAGAGGACACGTATGGCCTCTATAAGCCCTCTTTTCTGGGAAAGGCATAAAAGCACGAAAAGAGAAGTATCGTTGTGTGTTTCCTTCCAGTCTGGTTTCTAAGCCCACATTGGGCCGTGCAGCTTGCCGTTCCACCTTCGCCGTGAGCACTTCCCGAGCCAGGATAGCGCTCTCCTTCCGCGGGGATGTGCTGTGCACTAAAGGGCCCGTGTCGCACGTTTAGAACGCGCCAACGTTTTCATGGCATCAACAGCAGCGTGAAGACCATCTGTGCAGGATGTGGTTCTTAGCTCTGCATGGCGATCGTCTGCTTGGAAGGAATTGCTAGAAGGCTGAATGGCCGGGCTCCATTCCGGTGCATCTTCAGAGACGTGCCCCCGCCCACCAGGGAGGACCCTCCCGTGCCAGGCTACGCAGGAGAGGGGAAGCCCCATCAAGTGCCCGAGACCCACCCCCAGGAGGCTTGTCAGTGGCTGGGTTGAGGTCAAGGGCCTGTGGCCGCCGTGCTGATAAGCGACTCGGGGGGACAGGGGCTCAGGCCCCTCAGCCGCGGGGTACCTCTGGGAGCATTCCGGGGCGCCCCGTGTGCCTGGCAAGTCTCATCCGCTCTGCTTGTCAGCAGAGACTACTTCCTCCAGCTCCAGGGTTCACCGCCCTCCGTTCCTGCCCCCACGACCTTCCCCAGCTGAGGCCCCCGTGGCCGCCCAGGGCCCACTGTCTGTCCGCGGCTCTTGAGTCAGGATATAACTGTGGCGTTAACATCATCTCTCATACCTAAAGCTAGCTTTGCACAGAACCCCACAGAAAGTGTTACTTCTCTACACTTACTTTTTCCCTATTCATACAAGTATAACATGTCCGTTATAAAACCAGTCAAACCCCCCCAGCGCACTTTCGCTTTCCCAAGGGCCTCCACGGAGCTATTAACACCGCTTCCCGAAGCCCTTGGAAGGACAGCGGGCTGGAAGTGGGCAGCGGACGGTGGCCCGAGAGGCCATGCGCATCCCTCGTCTCTGCGTCTCCAGGCTTCCAGGCCTCTGTCCTCCCCCGGACTTTTGGGGTATTTGAAATGCGATTGCTCCACAGGAAATGTTCTATGGAGTCACCTTGGGAAAAAACAAAGATAAAATCTGTGACGATTGATTTTTTTTTTCCTGCAGCTCCAAGCGCGGCAAGATTTGTGGTGGCGAGAAGCCCGTTGACGCCCAAGCCCTGAGAAAGAAGGTCAGCAGTGTGACGTGTGGCCCGGCCGCCCGCGCCATCCTCAGTAGCCTGCTGCTCTACGTCACTGACCTCCAGGACAGGCCCCTGGAGCCGCCTCCCGCCAGGACGGCAGCCGGCGGGGAGAGCAGGGCCGGCCGCTCGCCCAGGAGCCAGGACGGCCAGCAGCGGCCCACCTGCTTCCAGCTCCTACAGGCCAAGTTCATGGGCGCGGGCCGCGAGCCCCGCCTCAAGAGGGCCCGGGAGGTGGGGAGGCTGATCCCCAAGGACAAGCAGGGCCCCGGCAGGAGCTTGGTGACCGCCACCATCAGTAAGCTTCTGGAGAAGGCTCGGGAGGGAGCCGGCCGCCCCCTGCAGGACCGGGAGCCACGCCACAGCCAGAAGCCCCGGCAGGGCCCCCCCGCCGGGAAGGGCACCGTGAAAAACATTCTGAAGATGTTCTTGGCCGCAGAGGAGAAGGAGGTCTGTGAGGAGCCCAGAGCGGCCAGGGCGCCCCTGCCAAAGCTGGCCACCAAGAGGGGCTCAGTCCTGTCCAAACTGCGGGAGAAGTTTGAGCAGAGCGGCTGTCTTTGCTCAGAGGCCAGGGTGCTGCTGCTGCGCACGGAGGGGAGAAAGAAGAACCTGCAGAGGAGGAGGACGCACTGGCCCGAGACCCGCGTGCTCCGCACGGCCACCATGGCCAGCACCTGCATCCGGACACCACTGGCCCGCTTCCTGGCCTGCACCACGGAGCCCATGCTGGCCTTCAGCATCGCCACCGTCATCTGCGGCCCCAGGAGCTGGCTATCCCACTGCGCCAAAATCAGCCACTCGCATCAGGGGCGCGTGCCCAGCGCGGGGGGCGTGGCACCCAGGGGGAGTAGAACGGCGGGACAGAGACAGCCCGGCGGGGGGCCTGCACAGCCACCAGCACCCTGGGCCACGGCTCGCGCGGACAGCCCGGAAACGGTGTTCCTGGGTGGGGGGTCCCTGCCCGTCCCCGGGCCAGCCCCCTCTTCTGCCTCCCACAGCGGTGGGGCCCTTCCTGGCGGTGAGCCCCTGGTGTCCCTACTCAAACCAGCCAGCCCAGGGCATGCCGGGGCAGTGGGAGGCGACAGGACGGGGGACCCCCCCGCAGGGGACACTGCACAGCACACCGGGGCGCCTGGGGAAGCCAGCGTGGGCCTGTGGCCTGGGCTCCCGGGTGCGGGAGCAGGGATGGCCCCCGAGGTTGCCCTCACAGTTTGCAGTTCTGAGGACGAAACAGAAGGAGTGACTCTAGGTTCGGAAGGAGACCCCCTGTTCGCTGTCCAGGAGACTTTCCCAGAACAGAAGGTAGCAGGACATATCCTGCCACTTCTGTTGTCCACGGTCCAGGCCCTGCGATGCACACAGTCAGCCGTGGGGTCTCCCCAGGTGACTGTCGCCCGGCCGGACACGCGCCAAATGTCACCACCTCCTGCCACGCTGCCCAAGGCCGTGGGGTCTCCCCAGGTGACTGTCGCCCGGCCGGACACGCGCCAAATGTCACCACCTCCTGCCATGCTGCCCAAGGCAGCAGGTGGTGGAGACAAAGGTTCTAGTCTTCCGAGTGGTGGAGGCAGGGGTGGGGGTGGGCTTGAAAGCGCTCGAGTGCCATTTCCCACGGGGACAGATGGTGAGAGCACCAGGGCAGCCGGCACGGCTGGGGGCTCCCTTAGAGCCCTGAGTGTCCCGCCTGGAAGGGCCACCACCAGCGTGGATCAGGACCTCCCAGCGGCAGCTCCGCAGAGACGTCCCACCTGGGGAAAGGCAAATGGGCACAGCTTTGGGGATTCAAAGGAGCGCCAGCGTCCTGAGGGCCCGGCAGGAAAAGACGTGCCTGAGCGGGCCTGTGAGAAGCATCAGTGGCCAGCATCAGGCGACAGGCCGGTCTGTGGCAGGGATGCCCCATGGCATCATCCCATGGTCTCAGAGAATCGAGGGAGAGGGGACAGCTCCTCGGTCCCTGGCCGTCAGCAAGTGCTGCCTGCCGACATGGGACACCCAGCGGGCGTCTCAGCAGCGCTGGAGGCCACCCCCAGAGACAGGACCCCATCTGACAGTCCCACCTCTGCGGACGAGCAGGTCCTGTGTGAGCGAGAGCTCAGGGGGCCGCCACTAAGGGGCCCTGCCCGGCCCGGCCCGCGGGCTGCAGGGAGCACCAACCCCGGCCTCAGCAGCGACAGACCCACCTCCCTCAGCGAACGCCCCAAACCAACTCCTGAAGCCCCCAGGCGGGTGGCAGCCACAGGGGCCATGGAGAGTCACACCGCACCAGTGAGAGGTAACATCCCGAACCCCGTTAACAGCGCGGCCCCAGAGCGGCACCCAGTGCGTGAGGGACAGAGCCGCCCACCGCCTACACACCGCAGCCTGGCAGCCCCGGCTCTGACCCGGGCCGCCAGCCCTCCGCCCGGCTCGGCCCCACCCGGGCCCTGGAGGCACCTGCTTGCAGCCGCCCAGAGCAGCGCCTGTGGGGTCTCGGGGAAGTGCCAGCCCGAGGCCCCCGAGGCGCCGGCCACCATCCCACTGGAGGCGGGGCCACGCACGAGCGCCGTGGCCGAGAGCGAAGCTAGCGTGGTGGTGGGAGGCAGAAAGTCCGCAGCTGCACCCGGGAGCCCCTCGGGGGGAGACACGACCCCAGCCCCAGGTGGGGCTCACCCCACGCCCCAGGGCAGTGCCGCGGTGGGGCCTCCGCCCTCGCCCCCTGAGAACCAACAGGCCGAGGAGGACGAGCACGTCCCGCCCAAAGACCAGGTTCCTCCCGGCGCTGGGGCCCCCCGCCAGCCTCCATCACCTGGAGCAGCAGAAGGAGGGCAGCGGGTAGGCGGGGCGCCCCACGAGTGCCCGGACCCCCAGGCACACGGGCCGCCTGCGTCCCTCACAAGGGCTGGCGTGAGGGAGGGAGTCGAGGTCGGGAACAGACGTCAACCGTGGGCAGGCCTGGGGGTGCCAGAGGAGGGGGCTGTGGGGCCCATTGGGCTGGATGGTCCCCCAGAGAAGGGGGTAGCTCTGTGGGGCCAGAAGCCTCGGTCATGGGCTGCAAAAGAGGGTCAGACACGGCCCGGGGAGGTCGAGGGGGGCCGTGGCGCTGAGGTGGGGGCTACTGAGGTGGGGACGGGTCACCAACGCAGTGAGAAAGGCCCAGAACATGCGCAGGGGCAGCAGGTGAGGCGTGCAGAGAACCCCCCTCGGGGACACGGTGCCCAGGCTGGAGAGAACCAGGCATCTTCCCCCCCAGAGAAGCCGGGGCGCCCGGCACAGGCCCAGGCCGGCAGGATGGCATCCCGCATCTCAGCAGGCCCCCCCGACAGCTCATCGGAAGCAGTGCCCACTGCAGGTGCAAGGGGGAGGTCCCGGGGACCGGCCCCCAGGGGCAGCCAGGCGGAGCCCGGAGCGCCACACCAGGTGGGAGAAAGCCAGCCCACGGTGGGCGGGAGCCAGCGGTCCTCCGGCCCCGAGCCAGCACCTGCCTCTGCAGTGCCCGCACCCAAGCCCGGGGTCTGCGAGACGCCCTGGACCCCAGCCCAGGAGGGGCCCCCAAACACCCTGGAGGCAGGGAGCGGTGCGTCGGAACGTGAACGCCACCGAAGGCTGGCGCACTTTGCCAAATATAGAGCCCAGAGCTTCGGCGACCAGAGGTCCTTTGATCTGTCCTTCAGACCGACAATTATCAGGGCCAACGACACGTTCAAACTTCCCAAGTGAGGCCCCGGCTTCTGAACATGGACACGCCTGGCACCTCGGTTTCTGCGTCTTGGCCAGGCTGCTTTCCTGCTTCCAAACTACCCGGCCTCACACGTGTGCGTCCAGGGAGCCGTGTGGCGGTAACTGGCCCCGGGATGGTCTGCGTCCCCGAACTGTGGAGTTCTGCACCGTCTTCCTGGGGCCCGTGTAGCTTCTTGGGGACGGAACAGCAAGGATGAGGGACGCCCCAGGACATCAGGTGCTTGTCCCCGCGGGTCCCGCTCTTTACGGTGCTCGAGGGCACCCGGGTCCACATTGCTATCTCCACACAGAGCCATGTTGTTTCCACACCAAATTTGCTGCTGAGCTTGTGTGCGTCTCTCTTGTCCTGTCTTGGCGGCCCGGGCCACCTGCCCTTTGTGGCGTCATCCGCAGGCGGCAGCCCCTCTGCTCCGCACGGGCCGGTGAGCTGCCCGCGAAGTGCGCTCGGGTTGGGACGGAACCAACCACGGGGACACCGCGTCAGTCCCGCAGGAAGGGACGGTGCACAGGGATGGATGTTTCCAGATGCACAGTCCCAAGGAAGTGTCCCTGTGGGCGCCACGTGCTGAGGACGGGGAACATCCATGGTGCCACGACCCACCTCTGCCCCCGGGGCCTCACTGCCAGTCCTCCTGCCCGGACCGTTCCCTCCTCCCCTGCTTCTCGGTCTCTAAAGCATCTGCCATCTAGAATAGTTGAATATCCTATAGAAGCGTAAGGAAGGAAATAAAATCCCTGGTAACCATGTGGCCTCAGGGTAATTTCTGTCACTGTGGCGGGCGGCTTCTCCTTCACTGTCTCTAAGGCACGGCCACACTGGGGTCACATCTCGTGTACAGCGTTAAACTCTCCACGCTACAGCACACCAGTCTCAGGGCCATCAGGCAGCCTCAGCAAAGCCGTCAGCTCTCGGGGGGACAGCGGCCCGGCGGCCCCGCAAATGCTGCGCTCATGACACCCCGTCTGTGGAAGGGGGTTCCTGCCTCTCGAGCACGCCCTGCTGTTGGCTGCCCTTCGGGTGAGCGATGTTCTAAGCAATGTCTACTCGGCCCGTAGAGGTTTCCTTGACGCTTCGGGCTGGGGCGTCCACGTGGAGAAGGTGCTTTCTGAGCGGAGCTCCGGGCGGTGCTCAGCCCTCGTCCGGTGCGGGCCGGGGCGCGGGCGGCTGCGGTACCTCCTCCTCCCCACAGTGCACGGAGGTTCTCGCGGGGCTAAGCAGGAGGCAGAGGGTCCACGCGGCCGCTGTGCCCCGTCCAGCCGCGGGCCCACTGCCTGCTGCCCGCCCCTCAGGGCAGCGGTTCAAAGTCTGGCAGACCGGCACCTGCCACAGCGGTGGGGGCCCGAGTCCGGGAGTCCCGAGGGGTGGCCAGAATGTGCCAGGCCTCCTCCGTAGAGCAGAGACAGTGCCCCCTGCGCCGCGAGGGCCCGCGGTGGGACAACGTGCTGCAGCTGCCAATGTGTGCGGTGCTGCCCACGCCCTCGTCTGGGCACCTGGGAGCCCTGGGGGCACCTCGCCCACAGCCTCTGGCTCCTACTTGGAGTTGAGGGCCGGTGGGGACAGGGGCCGTCCCACCTCTGCCGGAGGACGGAGCGTCCCTTCCTGGGGGCACGCAGGCTGGGGCGTCCGGGGCCCCTGCCCCGGGAGTCTCGGGGAGGCTGCACCTAGTCGGCTGGCTCCCTGGAGCCGCAAACCCTGGGAGGCGCCTGGGCTCACACTTGGGGCCGGGGCCCAGCAGAGCCGGGCGGCAGCACCTGCTCACACCCGCTCACACCCGCTCACACCCGCGGCATCTGTGCGGGAGCTGGAGGGGGACCGTGTGCCACCGCCTTACTCACTGTCCTCCTTCTTCCTTCATCCTTCGTTCCAGAGGATCTGAGGCCATGTTTGGCAAAGAATGTGATGACAGAGGAGATAAAAATATTACATTCACTGAGTGTTCCCTTTTTAAAATAAGCGGTAGGGTTGTGCTGCTATTTTTAAATAGACCAGAAAGTCGGCTGGAGAATGCTCAGAGTGGCGTGAGTCCAAGCGGCAGAGTCAGACTCTGCTGCACACGCAGCTTCAAACAGCTCGCGCACCCAGTTCCGCTCGACTCCTGGCAAGCCCGGGGGACCCTGCTCCCTGTTCACCAAGTCCGGCCGCACGTCCACGGCCCAGTTGTGTCTCAGGTGCTCCATCCGCGAATGCCCGCAGTTAGGATTCTACAGACGCAGCGTCTCTTCCTTATTTGAGTTTCAATCTCGTAATTATGTGATTATGTAATAACCCACAGCTGTTCAATTCCATGTTCTCTGCTTTATCCCCTTTTGTATACAAATACCTCTAAAATGGGTTTCTTAGGAAAAAACTACGAATTATATTTTGTTGCATCTGTTGTGTTCTTCCCTTTGAATTTTTACTAACTTTATGCAGCTGGAGATAATTTCAAAACCAGAAATAAAATAGGTTTCCTATCACAGGTGGGGTGGGTCATCTTGGTGCCCTGAGGAAGCCTCCCTACGGCCCTGCAGACAAGGGGCGGGTCTGTCAGCCGGGGCGTCTGGGCCTGGCGCAGCCGGTCACGTGGCCACCACGGGGCTCCCGGAACTCTGGGGCGACAGGTGAGGCGGCCTGAGCGCCCCACCCTTGGTGACCAGGGCTCTCAACTGCACCGGGGGAGGGGCCTTCAGAGGCTGCGTGGCTCGCACGGGCTCTCCGGCCCCCCCAGAGCTGGCCTCTGCACGAGACCCTCCCGTGGGGCTCCAGGACAGAGTCACCACGCGGCCTTGGGAGAGGTCCGAGTGCGCACCTGTGGGGGGTCCGGGAGGGGGCGATGGTGGGTGTGCGTGCATATGCCTTCCCCTCCCTGAAATGAAACCGCCGCTCCTGCCATGAGACTGGTAGGCACCCAGTTAGGGCCAGTGCTGTGGGTACTCAGCACCTGCCCCGCGAGCACGCGGCGAGCTCGGTGACGGCAGGCGCAAGTGTCACTTGGGCAGCCCGCCGACACAGAACCCCGCTCCTCAGCCCCCACTCTTGTCTGTGAGAAGGGTGTGGGCACCGTGCGTCCCTGGGCCTCAAAGTCCAGGCAAGGAGGCCCGCAGACGCCCACACCGTGTGCGAACGACCACAAACACGTCCGCGCCACCGCGGGGCTCACCTGCCGCCGATCCGTCAGCTCTGGAGCTTACGACCCAATCAGTATTTCTGCCGCACAGCTTTCCTGAGAAGATGCTCACTGCAGGAGGGAACCCACTCCGAGAACCCCCCAGGCACGCTGTGCACGAATACCCCCTCCTCTGTAAACACACTTCTCTTTTCTGTGGCTTAGGCAAGCGGGAGGTCCTGTTGGCAGCTCCGAGGGGGCCTTTCCTGTCCCACTGTCACCGAAACTGCAGACCAGGGCAGCTCACGGAGCCTCTGGGCACATTTAACCCTCATCCCCCGCCCCGGACACACGCAGAGAAGCTCCTTCTCCCCACATCCTGGCCTCCCAGCCAGAACCGTGTCCAACAAGCTCGAAAGAGAACCAACAAGACTCCGTCTTCAGGTTAAATGGGCTCCAAGTAGTCAGGACCGCAGGACATCATGTCAGTAGAAACAAGCCCATCACGCAAGCACAGGTCCCTGGAGGAGCCCTACTCACAGCGACAGAGAGCAGGAGGGGCCCAGGGGCTGGGGCAGTATTTATGGGGACCAGTTTCAATTTGGGAAGGTGAGAAAGTTCTGGAGACAGAGGGCGGTGCTGGCCACACAATAATGGGAACGTATTTAAGGCGCCTGAGTTGTTTGCTCACTTAAAACTGGGTCCAATGTTAGGTTGTATGTGATGTATATTTTAGCACAATTTTGAAAGCGAGAGAGGTTGGTACGTGGCCTTGGCGTCAGTGGGCAGGAAGGGGACACGTCCAGGGGGTGAAGGGACAGCGCCTCGCCTGCACTGAGCCGCCCGGCCCGGAGGTGGCTGCTGAGAAATGTCAACAGGCCTCTGAAAATAACCCCCTCTGGAACTTCTGCCCTGTGTATTCCCTCTGCAAGCAGCGCCTCCCAACAGGTCCCGGGAAGCCAGCGCCGGCCGTGGTCACTGATTCAGCTCCTCGGCGTCCTGGTGCTGGCGGAGTATTGACACCGACCTCCGCGTACGTGAACATCGCCCACGGGCTGCTCCCGGCCCACTGAGACCCCACGGCTCTTCTCCTGAAACCCTGGGACCTGCTTCACACCTAAGCCACGGGGCGCCATCAATTTCACGGGGCTGGCGGGGGCGGGAGGGCGGTGTTAGAAAAATTCAGAGGGAAAAGCACAGAAACGAAGGGTGTTGTTGTTCTTCCCGCCGAACACACTCTCCAAGAAAGATTCTCAAGGAGAAAATATCTCCTTACCTCTTGTTCGTAGGAGTCTGGGTCCCGGCATTTCCTGTGCGACCCGACCTGGCCGCGAGCCGCAAGGTGGACCGCTTGCTGCACAGTGAGCACCCTGCGCGTGCGCTTCACGAGGCGAGAACACACGAACACACGTGTCAGCCCTACCTCGGTGCCCGTGGAGTGGGTTTCCCTGGGTGTGTGACTGTCATTTCATGAACCTGGGACTTCTTTCTTTACATTATTGCTCTTACGCTCTGAAGTGGACAGTGCCGTCACTTTCAGCAGCAGAAATATTTCTGACCGTGACTGCATTGGAGATACAGCCTTTGAAGAAGTGAGTAAGGTAAGACAGGTCAGCAGGCTGAGCCCTGATCCCACAGGACTGGTGTCCTAATGAGAAGAGATCAGGATGCACATGCACAAGGGTGATCCCGTGCGGACACGGGAAGGACACAGCGCCCAGGGGCCAGCCCTGCCATGCCTGGAACTCAGACTTCTAGGCTCCAGGACTGTGCCTGGGTGGCTCAGTCGTTAAGCGTCTGCCTTCAGCTCAGGTCATGATCCCGGGGTCCTGGGATCGAGTCCCACATCGGGATCCCTGCTCTGCGGGGAGCCTGCTTCTGCCTCTCCCTCTGCCGCTCTCCCTGCTCCGTGCTCTCTCGCCCTATCCCTCCCTCAAATAAATGAATAAAATCTTAAAAAAAAAATGAAAAAGAGGAAGAACAGGAGAAAGAATGATGAGGACAGGCAGCAGTGTGTGCCGAGCATGGTGCTGTCCTGAGCTGGTGTCCTGCCCGTCCCGAGGACTGGTCCCTCCATCTGTAGCAGGTTGAAGCAGAACAGCCTGTATCCCATTCTTGGCTTCCTAGGGAGCAGGGTTCTTGCACCTGCCTAGAGAGAAGCACCTGCTCCCCATCCTGCAGCATCTCTGAGGGTTATGATAGAATATGTTGTATCACAATATTTATTCTTTAAAATGTTCATTTTAGGGACACCTGGGTGGCTCAGTTGGTTGAGCATCAGACTCATAATTTCAGCTCAGGTCATGATCTCCCATTGCATCGGGCTCTACACTCAGCAGGGAGTCTGCTTGAGATTCTCCCTCTCCTCTGCCCCTCCCCCACTCGCGTGCGCTTGCTGTCTCTCTCAAATAAATTAATCTTTTTTTTAAAGTTCATTTTATCTCATTATGAAATAAAACTTGCTTATGAGTAACACTCCCTCAAAATTGTCTCCAAAACCAAATCATAAGTTTCTTGCAATGCCCAGAACATGCCAATTACCCGATGTTCAAAGTCTGTACTGAGAGAAGGAGAAACACTAGCGAACCTCAATGCCCTGACTCTAAGCCGCATGCTACCTCTATAATTCTGGGCTCCCTGCAGCTCTTATGCTGCACAGTGGACCTGCCATCCTCTGAAACCTGTTTTTCTTCTGTAAAAGACTTCACGGAAAAAAGCCTGGGGTGACTCCCCATAGGGCATGCAGAACCTGCTCTCCAAGGAAAATGTATGTGAGGCGCCTGAGTCTGGGAGGGTCCAGAACAGGAACGCAATACCTAGCATTTGCTGAGCATGCTCCGCATGCCCGGTACCGACTAAGCCCCTCCCGCCTCCTGTCTGATCCCTTCCAGGCATCAGGTGACCAGCCCGGCCGGGGTCACGTGCCCAGAAACCAGGCTGGGAACCAGCACAGCCTCCAGGACCAAGTTCTCCCCACTGCAGTCATGGGAAGGTGCTTTCTCCCAAAGAGAAAGGTCCACATCGGGTGACCTCAAGGCCAGGTGCGCGGGGGCAGGCCCAGTTGTCGCCTGAGGTCCCGGGATGGTGATTCAGTCCAGCTCCTGGGCCAGACCTCACCTGCAGGGACAGGAAGGGTTGATGGATGAAAGCGCCCTGAGGACAGGGCCCCGCACTTTCTGTAGCCAGGCAGCCGCTCAGATGCAAAGATGTGGGCATTTGGCGGGGTCACTGGAGACCTCATAGCGCCTCCGCCCGGCCCAGTTCCTTAATCCATCACTAACAGCATCCGCAAGTGTTCCTCCTGGCTTTGTGGGGAGGGCCCTCCAGACCAGCGGCTGCCACAGTGGCCCCACAGACCCAGGCTGTGTGCACAGTTGACCCCTGAGCCCCAGGGGGCCTGGGAGGCTGAGTGCCGGCCCACCCGGACCAGGAGGCAGGCCCACAGCAGACTGGTGGGGGGCCAAGGCCACAGGGCCCGTTCTGGGCCCCCCTGCCCGCATTGGGGGACGGCATTACTCCTTTACTGGCTACATACGTTATTACGGAAATCTCCAGACATGAAAACCCCTCCATGGACCCAATCCCCAAGCCTCATGGCTCTGCTGTGGTTTCATCCGCTTGTCTCTTCCTTTTCTCTCTTGCTGGAATATATTTCAAGCCAACTCCAGACGTCGTATTATTTCGCCCATCAATATTCTTCTTCAGTCAAACAGAAAACAAATCTGGACTTCGTACTTTATTGGAAAGGATGATCTGGGGGCTGTTGCCATAGCTTCTCCAGAGCTGGACCTCCGAGCTTGCTTTATGGAGCTCTGCTGGGCAGGGGAGACTGCAGGCGTGGAGGCTGAGCGGGGTCAGCAGAGGGGATGCAAACACCATCTGTTTCCCCATCAGCAGGGAGGACAGTCCAGCGCAGCACGGACCCCAAGTCCCACCTGCAGCCCAGGGGCCGCATTCTCTGTGGGGTCTTGTCAGCAGAACACAAAGGGGGTGTGTTTCTCCCCCTTCCCTGTCTGCCAGGGTCACGGGGCTCAGCAGAGCTCAACCGAGTCAGTTTCCGCACGGCAAATAAGGGCTTGACCCCATCACCTCACTGTCGGGACCCCCGGCTCCGGCGTCCCCTCATCCATCTGCCCCCCATCCCGGCCCAGCCCAGGCTCCACCCTGACGACACGGGAGCTTCACGGGTGTGGCCTCGCTGCATCTGGAGGTCACATCTCTCCAGCCTCTTTTCACCCGAATCAGCCGATCCCGCGGCCCCTGTTGAGTGTGGGGTCACCGTGTTGCACAGGTCCCGGCAGCTGGAGCTCCTGAGAAATGCAGAGTCTGAGTCAGGGTCCCCATCTGGGTGCATCGCCCGCGCTCGAGCAGCACGGCTCCCCGCAGGTGTCCACCCCGCCTTCCGTGCCCGCGGCGCCCTCGCCCCGCAGCCTGTGCAGAGGCTCCCGTGGCAGGCGTGCACGTGGCGGCCAGCTACCGTGGTCTCCGGGGAGTGCGGGCTCAGGTGCTGCTCCCTCTGCCCTCCGTCACCGCGGCGGCCGTGACTGGTCCAGGCGACGGCATCCCACAGCTAAAGCTCTCGGACGCCCTTCCTGACTTCTAAACGGTGGCAGCTTCTACAATCAGGCCCCGAGAGCCTGGGCTCCTGCAGGAAGAGGCACCGTGGGGTGGCGCCCGACACCGGGCTGGGGGTCCCCCTCTTCTCACTGGAGGGCTGGTCACGACCCCCAGGAGCTTCAGCCTTCCCAGGGGCACTGGGAGGGGGCTGGCCCGTGGGGTGCTGGATTTCGTGTCCTGGACAACTGTGGCTGTCAGCTTTGAGCAGAGGGGCTCTGGCCAGTGAAGGTGCCCGGGGAACTCAGAGCCCTCGGCGTGGGGGGTGACACAGGCATCCAGCTGCCTCCTGGGCGGGGGGGGCTCGGGCAGACGCTGGGCCCAGTGGTCAGCAGCCCTAAACCCCAGGCCCTCTGGCTGCTGGCCGTCCTTGCCACCTGGGGCCCCCTCCTTGTCTCACCTAATGTGCCCCCACATGGAATGCTTGCTGTCCCCTTGGTCAGGTACCGCCATCCTGCTCATGTCCAAGGCACACGTCCCCTGGTCTGGGTGTCCACTGGGCCATCAGAGTGAAGGCCCACGCTGCTCTTCAAGGCAGTTGTGAGAAAGTGTGTGGCAGGGAGTGAGACTGGATCCTGATCCCCATCAGGAGAGGAGCAGAACTTACAGGGAAGGGAACAAGGAGCGTCCCAGGATGGCTGGGCGGGCTGGAAGCTGGGGTGGTTTGGGGGCACAAGGTGCTGAGTACAAGAGAAATGGGGGGCAGGAGTGTCAGCTCGCCAGTAAAGATGGTGACAGGAGTAGGAAATGGGGTTTGGCCCCAAAGAAGACTCAGAATGGGAGGGGATTCAGGGAGTCATTTGCTTTGACTGGTAGCAACCTACCAATGAAAGGAAGCAGCAAAGACAGGAGGGCCGGGGTGGGCGAGGGGCTGGGTGCTTGTCCTGTTCCGTAAGATCCAGCAGGTGCTGTGAGGATAAGTCGCCCGATCTGTGGACCTAAGTTTGCAAAGAAAGGACCCTTGTTGAGAGTGTCCCAAGGAGGTCAGAGCATGGACTAGAGGCCCTTCTTTGGAAGAAGGGACACTGTCTTTCAAAAGCAAAACGCGGTGGGGGCACCTGGGTGGCTCAGATGGTTAAGCGTCTGCCTTCGGCTCAGGTCATGATCCCGGGGTCCTGGGATCGGGTCCCACATCGGGCTCCTGACTCGGCGGGGAGTCTGCTTCTTCCTCTCCCTCTGCCTCTCCCACTGCTCATGCTCTCTCTCTCTCTCTCTGTATCTCTGTGTCTCAAGTGAATAAATAAAATCTTTAAAAAAAAAAAAAAAAGCAAAACGCGGTGAACTCAGCTGAGCTTGAAGGCTTTCCCTGGAACTAGGACTGTTGGCAGAACTGGTCTCTGAGGTTAGGTTCAGTAGAGCGCTAAATTTCCTGCAGTCTTCCTGGGTCCTGAGAAGCATGAGAACATCTGGACAGATGTCTCCAGCTGGGGGTAGGGTGTATTCCACAATTCCCTCTCCAGGTCCTCTCCGGGATGGACCACCCCTGAAACACATCGGGTGCCTGCAGGCCCACCGACACCTGGGTAGACTTGCAGTGGGGGCTGTCACGTCTTCACCACGTCTAGACATGGCCCGGAGGCACTTCCCACGAGAAAACGCGTGGGGCGACCAAGAAAGTCAGGTCGTCAGACGAGGCTGTTCACTGGTGCACTGGGCTCCTGCACACAGAGAAGGTGTCTTTCTGTTCGAGCCCATTTTTTCAAAAAGGACTCTTGGGATGAGGAGGGCTGAGGCTACAAAGGTTTCTTCCTTTTTTTTTTTTTAAGATTTTATTTATTTGAGACAGAGAGAGAGAGCATGAGCACGGGGAGCAGCAGAGGGAGAAGGAGAAGCAGACTCCCCGCTGAGCGGGGAGCCTGACTCAGGACTCGATCCCACGACCTCGGGATCATGACCTGAGCCGAAGGCAGACGCTTGACCAACTGAGTCACCCAGGCACCCTACGAAAGTATCTTAAACCCCCTCCCTTTCTTACCACATTTCTTTTTTTTTTTTAAGATTTTATTTAAAATCTGAGCTATTAACCCCACGTCACCCCAGGGGGCAATCCTACAGGGTAGTGCATTGTACTCCCCAGCCAACCAGAGATTTTCCCAGGCCTGGCTCCCAGGGAGTTAGGGCAGGGCTGGAACCCAGGGCCCCTCTCCCCAGTCTGCTGTGGGGACACAGGAAGGAATGGGGCAGGTCCCTAGGTGGGTGCAGAGATTACGATCTCATTAATACGCTGTTCTCAGATCGCAACTGTAGCCTGAAAAAGAGCAGGTAAAAAATAAGACTTGCTCTTTTTCTGCATAAAAGAAAATAAAAATATGGGTCATAGGTCAGAACTTTGAGCTTTGGACCTGCCCCGCCCTGAGGTTTGAAGGTATCTCAGAGAAATCCAAACTGGATTTATCTCCCACCTTTGCTCAAAGCCCAGAAGGCCTAAAGGGAGTGAGGGAGATTCCTGAAGACCCACCCAGCTTGGGGGTGGGTGGCATGCACGCCATCCACATCCAGGTCCCCGCCAAGCACCCCATCCCTCCCCCAGTGTGGCCCCCCACATCCCATCCCACACTCAGGTCCCCGCCAAGCACCCCATCCCTCCCCCAGTGTGGCCCCCCAACACCCCATCCCTCCCCCAGGGTGCCCCCCACACCCCATCCCGCTCCCGGGGGCCCCCACAAACCCCATCTCGCGTCCGGACGCCCTCCCACCCCCCACCTACCCTATCCCGCCCCCGGGTTCACCCCACACGCCGCATCCTGCCCCCAGCTGCCCCCCCCCGCATCCCCCCCCGCCCCCGGGTCCCCCCTCCGCCCCGATCTCGCCCCAGCCTCCCATCCCGCACCCCTCCCTCCAGGCCTAACCCCTCCCACGCTCCCGGCTCCAGCAGCTCCGGACACCGCCCTCCGCTGGGGCCACGGGAGCAGGTGCAGCTGCAGCCCCGCCTCCGCCCCTCCCTCGCCGCCCCGCCCCCTGCTCATCCCTGGAGCTCCGCCCCCCGCCCCGCCTCCCGCGCCCGCGGCCCGGCGGAAGGACACGCGCTCCGGTCCCGGGAGGTGGCCTTGGCCCGTAGGCGTGGACCCCACGGTTCCTGCGCCTCCGGGCGCCCCCACCCCACCCTCCCGTAATGGAGTCCGCGGGGAGCGCCCGGGACCGGGTCCCCAGGTGGGCGCGTGGGGGCGGGGGCGCGCCTCGCCCAGCCTGGGGTGCGGGATGGGGACCTGGGGTTGTGGGTGCGCGTGGGTGCGGGGCCGGAGTCCCCCGCTGCGCTCGGCCCTGGCTCCACGAGCGCTCGCGGCCTCGTCCCCGCGGGGACCCTGGGCAGGGCCGCGGGGCGCACGTGCGCGCGAAACTTTATTTGGGGCTTACAGGTTCTTTGTATTCTTGGGTTGTAGGATTGATCCGTACGGGTTTGAAAGGCCCGAAGACTTCGATTATGCAGCTTATGAAGAGTTTTTTTCCACCTACCTGGTGATACTCACTAGAAGAGCCATAAAATGGTCTAAACTTCTGAAGGGGAGTAGTCGTGTTCAGAGGAGTGGGACAGGTGAGTTGGAAACAGACGCGCGAGGAGAGGCCCGGGTTCCCTGAGCCCTCAGCTGGCCGCGCAAGGCTTCGAACTCGCTAGAACCTGCTCTAGTAAAGCGCAGGAGACCCTTCCCCCGCTTTGAGATGGGGACCCCGGCCTTCCTTCCAAACAGGGGACCAGATCTGGGGTCTGGGGTATCTGGCAAGAAAACCGCTTTCCTGCTCTCAGGAGTGAGCAAGGTTCTCCCTTGTCCCATACCCGGAGTTAAGCCCTCCCTCCCGGCTTCCCTCAGGGTCAAAGCCCACCTCACTCCAGCTGCTGCCGCCTCCCTGCCCCCACGGACCACCGGGCCTGCGCCTGCCTCACTCTGGGCTTCTCCCCTCCTCCAGGTTTTGCCTGGGATGCCGCCTCCAGGAGGCCCTCCCAAGCTCCTGTCTGGGATGGCAGGTCCTTCCTGTTACACCCACACAGTCCTGCCCGGTCCGTCCTGCTTCTGTTGCCTTCTGGCTGTGTAACTGGTGCCTATCTGGTTTGCTGCATTCCTGCTGGAATCAAGCCCCCTCCCTGCAGCGGGGGTTGGTCTCTGTAATTCCTTCAGTATTTGTTGAATGAATGAATGAAGTGTTTGCCTTCCGTGTTCCCCAGGCTGTGGATAAAGGGCTGGTGGAACCTGCGGGTGGGGGCTGAGGGCGTTGGTAGGTGTGTGCTTCTAGGAGTTAAGATAAAGGACTTTCGGAAATAGGACATGAATGACAGAGAAGGGGTGAGGCCAGAGGGCAGCTGCAGGGACAGAGCCGTGTGACCAGCACTGGGGATGGAATGAGGGCGTGCTGGACTTGGAACCAGGGTTCCATCACATGACCCTGCAGATTTGTCAGGGTTTATAAGCAAGGGGGTGACAAGATCAATTTTTGCTTGTAAAGGGGTTAGTGAACAGGGCCCAGGTGGTCCCAGTGCATAGCCCAGTTGAACAGGAGGGTTGGTGGAGGCAGGTTGATTTTGGGGGACAGCACTCGTGGAGGAGGAAGGCTCTTGCTCGACACTGGGCCCCCCACCAACATGCCTCTCCCCTGCTGGGGCCCCTCCTCGGGGCTGTTACTGATGGGGGAGGGTTTGGTAAGCACTCAGGTAAGCTGGCCTCGTTCCAGGAGGTTTGGGGGTGGGGGCTGGGAGGGGCTCAGGCTTGTGCCATGTTGCCCTGTGGATCCTGGAGGCCAGCGCACTGTGTGCCTCCTCCAGGGATCACTAATGGCCATCCCTGCGTCACCCCAGTGTTACTGTGTTTCCACCAGCATATCTGCTTTTGTTTCCCTTTTCATTTATTCTTAAAAGTTGACTGGTCTTTTGTTCTTAAAAAAAATAGAAGCGTATAAAGTAAACGTAGCTTATGTACGTGGTAAAACATGTTAATCACATTGAAAGATGTAGAGTGAGCCGGAGTTCCTCTCCTGGTCCAGACCCGTATGTGAGGCAGAGGCGATCGTCGGGACCACCCTGTGTCTCCGCCGGAGCAGGGTGAGCACACGCACGTGCACACACGTGCAAATGCAGCTGCCCCCACCGCTCGGGAGTTTGCCTTAATGCAGGAGAAGGCCTCCTGCCCGCCGGGGCTAACTCCGGACTGCTGACCAGCGGTCAGGGAAAGCACGGTCCCTGTCAGGTGTGTGTGTGCATAAGCCTGTGTTTTTACGTGAAACACAAACGCGCCTTCATCTCCCTACCTTTGGTTTTATCGTTTGGTTCCAGTGTGTCCCGTCCTTCCCTTTGAACGAGGTGAGCCCACTGATTGACGGTCTGCACCGCCTACCGAAGCCACACTCCGTGTCCCGTGTCTGTTTTCCAGCATCTGTTCTCTCCAGGTTGAGCAGGACTGAGAGCAGCCAGATGCAGAACCTTCCAGATGCTCGTCCTTCCCGTCTTTTTAGTTCTCTTATTTTGGCTCAAATGTTTTGTCTTGTTTTTGCTTCTGTTTTTTTTGAGCACTGGTATCTGTCAACTTTAAGAATTTAAGATGGTTTTATTGAACTACTTCTTTTTTGCTTTAGTATTTCTTTGACTCATGTAACCAGTATAAGCGGCATAGTGGGTTTGGAAGCAGGAATGTTTGACTCCTGATGAGCCTGCAGCCTGGGGCCGGGCAGTCAAGGGGGGCTCGCGGCCTGCCGTCTTCAGGAAGCGGGGGCACAGATCAGTCTGTGAGAGGCATGTGGGCTCACACGGTTCTGTGACGCTGGGTGTCGCGGCTGGCGCTTGGCATGATGGTTGGGGAGTCTGGAGTGGCTGTCAGGCATGAACAGGAGTGCACGAGTCATTCCAACGTGAGAATCCAGTTCTCCCACCAGCTCCAGGCTGACCGCAGTGTAGTCGGGCACGTGGCATCCGGCGGCGGTGGCCGTGGCTCGGTGGGACCAGCCAGAAAGCCGCACCTGCTTCCAGCCACACCTGCACGGCCCCCCTTTGGTCCCGTCTTGGGACCGAGTCTTGTTTTCTTCATCCTGCCGTGTGGTGCTCTGTTGTGGAGGACTTTCATCTAGACGCCGACCTTCGGTCACCAGTAACACAGGGACCTCTGGATCTCGGTGTCAGCCTATCTGCAGAGGGCAGCCCAGACTTCGGTTTGACTCCCATTTGTGGACGTGACGAAGGTCTGCTTTGTCCTTCTCTTTTTTCTTTTCGTCTGTAGCAAATATCCGCGGGAGGCGTCAGGCCAGCGTTGTAAATGCCCAGGACTGAGGGTGCAGGGTCGTACGGCAAGAAATGAACCCTTGCCCTTCAACGTTGCCTCCCAACGGGCAAGAAACTTCAGTCTTGCCCATCTACGGCTTCTTTCTTCTCCCTCCACCTAGGCAACCGCAGTTGGGCAGACTCAGCCCGGCCTTGGCCAACCATCTTTCTGCTCCCGCCCACGCTGGCGCCAGTCTCCTTCCTAGTGGCTTAGAGTATCAGCACCATTTAAGTTAGAATTAAGTTGCAAAAACAGACTTTCAAAGGCAAATACCAAGACACACAGGGATTTGTTTCACCTTCTTTTAAGAGCCCCCCCCACCCCCCCGCATTCCCTGAGGTCAGGGAAGGTCAGTCTCTGGGGACAGGTAAGCTAGTTTTATTCTCTTCTGAAGAAACATTGTAACTCCAGAGAACAAACAACAAAAGTAGCAGAAGCCTTTGTCCTTGGAAACTGTTGCAACAGCTCAGCCACCTTGGCCTCCTGGCCTGGCCGCCCCTTCCGGCTGGGCTGGCGGGTCCCAGGGGAGCCCAGTGTCCGACTCCAGGGAGGGGTTTAGGCATTTTGCATTTGCCTTTTTTTTTCTATTTAAAAAAAATTTTTTTTTTTTTAAGATTTAATTTATTTATTTGACAGAGAGAGACACAGCGAGAGAGGGAACGCAAGCAGGGGAAGTGGGAGAGGGAGAAGCAGGCTTCCCGTGGAGCAGGGAGCCCGATGCGGGACTCCATCCCAGGACCCTGGGATCATGACCTGAGCCGAAGGCAGCTGCTCAACGACTGAGCCACCCAGGCGCCCCTATTTAAAAAATTTTTAATTTGCAGGGAAATTCACCCTTACCTGTTGACACTTCTGTGAGTTTAGACAAACACACGGAGCCCGGGGTCACTTCGAGCGAGACTGAAAACTGTCCCCTCCTGCTGCCTGGTCCCTCCCCGCATGGCGGGCTGGGGCCTCTGAGGACGGTGCGGGAGCGGCCCCCCGTGGCCCCCCGTGACCCCCCGCGGCCCCTGGCCTTCCCGGCTGGCTCCTTCCGCCTCGCACTGCTTCGCAGCCGTGTCCCCGATCTTGGGTCTGTCTGATCGCTGAGGAACATTCCAGTCTCGGGCGACCACGGGGTTTGTGTGCGTGCGTCAGCGGGAGGGCGTGCGGGAGGCATCAGGCCAGTGTTGTAAATGCCCAGGACTGGGGGTGCAGGGTCGTACAGTGACTGTGTTTAACGGGCAAGAAACTTCAGTCTTGCCCACCGGCCGTGCACTTGGGGGCTCCCGCCAGCTGCCTTCTTTGCGCGGAAGACCGTGTGCCTACGTGGGCTTCCTTTGCAACTTTGTCAGAAAGCAGTTGATCCGCTCGTGTGGGGCGGGTTCTGGATTTCCCCTTACATCCCCGGGCCTGGGTGTTTCACTGGCACCACAGCGTCGGGTTACCTTGAGCTCAGGTAGTGACTCCAGCTTCACCCCAAGCCAGTTTTGGTTCCTTCAGTTCCGTTGCCTTTCCCCTGGACTTTCAGAATCCGGTTGAATTTATAGATCGGTTTTAGAGTTTCAGTTTGTTGTTGGCATGTGTGTCCTTCCCTTCTGGGGTCCCCACCGGCTCCGCCCCCGCCCCCCCCCGCATCATGGTGGCTCCTTCAGTAGAAAGTGCTCGGCGCGGGGAGAACCACACGAACTTCTGCTCTTCCCGAACCTGCGCGGCAACAATACCCGGCACGGAGGCCGCCACGCTGGCCAAGAGGGTTTCTGGTTTCCTTTGGCTTGCACTGAGCGGCGTCAGTCTGTCCGTCCGCTCCGAGGCCCCGCCTGCCCGCTTCCTGGAGCTCCACGCAGGGCGCTCCTCGGTCGTGGGTTCGCCTGCGGTTTGAGCACATAGTGCTTTGGCCCTGGTGCTTTTCTTGACTGTTACCCGCGCTAGCCCTGTAACGTTTTTCTGTTAAATGCCGCTGGTGCCTCAGATGTTTTTCTTCTTATAGCAGATTGTGGCTCTTCTTTCGTTGTATGACTTTTTATTTTTTCTTGAAGTAATTTCTTTTTATTTTATATATTTTTAAAGTGCATTTCTTTTTTAAGAGTGGTACTTAAATATAACATGGAAGGAAAACAACAATGCTTTGAATATTTCCTTTGAAAATGAGCTGTTTTGAGGGTTAAATTAAGGTCATTAAAAGCATAATGTGGCGCCCCAGGCTTACTGTAATTCATTTGAATGTTAGTCTCACAAATCTTTCCCAGCTGCCTGGGAAATTAGTGATTCATTGAGGTAGTTCATGGTTTTTGGCTTCTTTCCCTATATGTTTCTATGGTCATTAGAAAATTAATGATTACTTTTTCACATATTTATTATCAATAAAAATATTTCTCCCAAAGTAGTTCTCCACTTACACAGATCAGGTGTAGAATAGGACAGTGACCTGCCGCTGAAGCCCCCAGGCAGAGGGGCCACCCAGACCCCAGCCCCGAAACCTGCTGGGCCTCCTCCCGGTCTCTGGCTCACGCTCGTCCTCTGTGCGACCGCAGAGAGCTTTCCCGAACCCCATCTGACCTCGGTCCCCTGTTTCCCGGTCACCCCAGGGCTGGACCATGCATCTGAGCTGCTGTCCCTGCCCACAGCTGTCCCTCAGACCCTCACTGCTCCCCGACCAGCAAGGGCCTCTTCCTGCCTCTGTCCCTTCACTCAGTGTGGCCTCTCTCCCTCCAGCTTTCCTGGTGTCTCCTCCTGTGTGTGGATCCTGGCCTGTGGGGCCCTGACCCGGAGCTTGGGGCCCAGCCCGCGGCGTCCGGCATGTGTGTGTGTACCGGTCTTCTCCTGTCGGACGTGGGGAGGAGTGAGCTGCAAGCATGGAAGTCAGTGTCCTCGGCCCAAAGGCCTCTGAGCCCAGGCAACGCGTGTCTGTCTTTCTGAAGCAGCCCCTTCTCTCCGTTTCAGTGAAGCGCTATATCCGGAAGGGCGTTCCCCTCGAGCACCGGGCCCGCGTCTGGATGGGGGTGAGTGGAGCCCAGGCCCAGATGGACCGGAACCCCGGCTATTACCACCGACTCCTCCAGGGAGAGCGGAACGACAGGCTGGAGGAGGCCATCAGGACAGGTGAGCCGCCCGGGCAGCTCCCCGGAATTGTAATGCTGAAGAGGAAATGCACATTGTTCAAGAGGCACCTGCTGTTTTTAAGTTGAAATTTTATTTTTCTTAAAGGAAAACCAAAGCTTAAGCATTCATGAGGGGAGAACAGTGCTTTTAATTGCTTCAGCCGGCCAGGATGGACGTGGGTGAGGGAAGGACCAGGTTTCTTCCGTGGAGAACCCGAGGCGGGTGAGCAGGCTGCTGAGCCAGCGGTCAGGGCGCGGAGGGTAATCCCTGTGAGGGATTTGTGCTGATGACAGCGCCCTTGGGCTTACAGACACGGTGACCCGCATGTCCTGACGCTGCACACCACGGCTGCCCGCCTCGGCGTCAAACTCCCGTTGTCATTTGGGGTGCTGATGGATCCCCAGATTTTCTCAGTGGCCACATAGGCTCACCAGCTCGTAAATGTCCAAAGTGCCCAAACAAATATTTAACCTAAACTGAATAATTAGATTTTGAGGAAGTGTCTGCCTTTATGGTTTTGTTTTTGAGAAATACAAACTTAAACACAAAATACTTTATTTTTTTTTTAAAGATTTTATTTATTCATTTGAGATACATATATATATAGAGAGAGGGCATGAGGAGGGGGAGAGGCAGAAGGAGAGGGAGAAGCCGGCTCCCTCCCGAGCCAGGAGCCCGATGCGGGGCTCGATCCCAGGACCCTGGGATTATGACCTGAGCCGAAGGCAGACACTTAACCATCTGGGCCACCCAGGCGCCCCTATTTTTATTTTTTTAAAAAATTTAAAAAGATTTTATTTGAGAGAGAGAGCATGCACACATGAGTGGGGGGAGCCTCAGGGGCAGAGGGAGAAGCAGGATCCCCGCAGAGCAGAGAGCCCGACTTGGGGTTTGATCCCAGGACTCTGGGATCATGACCTGAGCTGAAGGCAGAGGCTTAACCAACTGAGCCACCCAGGCGCCCCACAAAATAATTCTTTAAAACCCAATTACTTGAATGTGCTGAGAGGTGGGGCTCCATGGTGGAGTGAGATTGAGGTGTGTCCCCAGCCTAAGGAAGGGGGTCCCTCGGCCCTCGAGGCAGCCCCAGCACCGGAACCCGGGGGAGGAGGGGCCGCCGGGCTGCCTCAGGTTGGGGGAGGCCTGGGGTCCAAGGGAGGCCACGCATATCAGATAAAACAGAATGTTGCTATTCATTTGAAAAGTGAATTTAGAGGTTCTGTTCAGTGCCGGCATTTTTGGATAACAATTTTTTATTGTGGTAAAATATACGTAACAGAATTTATTGTTCCATCTTTCCAAACTGAAACTCTGTCCCCCTTAAACACCAACGACTTCCCCGCCCCCGAGGCGGCCTCCTCCTCTGTCTCAGGTAAGGGACATCATGCAGAATTTGTGCTTTTGTGTCTGGCTCACTTGGCTCAGCGTGGTCGACATTGTTGCGTGTGTCAGGGTCTCCTTGCTTTTTAGGGCTGAGCACCATTTGGCTGTCAGGACAGACTCCGTCCAAGGTCTCTCTTCTGCCAGTGATGGGCACCCCGGTTGACTCCTGCCTGTGAGAGTCTGCTGTGAGGAACCGGTGTCCAGAGATTTCTTAGAGACCCTGCTTTCGGTTCTTCTGGGGACGTGCCCGCAGTGGGACTGCTGGGTCACGTGGTTGTTCAAAGTCTGTTTTGTTTTTTTTTTTTAAAAAGATTTTATTTATTTATTTGAAAGAGAGAGAATGAGAGAGAGCACATGAGAGGGGGGAGGGTCAGAGGGAGAAGCAGACTCCCTGCCGAGCAGGGAGCCCGATGCAGGACTCGATCCCGGGACTCCAGGATCATGACCTGAGCCGAAGGCAGTCGCTTAACCAACTGAGCCACCCAGGCGCCCCGAAGTCTGGTTTTTTGAGGGACCTGGAGAAATCACTTTATAGGGACAGAGGGTGGAGCCATGCTGCGTGTGAGCACAGCCTGAACGTCCCTGTCCACACCTCCTTCCACAGTGGGGAGAGGAGGGGCTGTTCCCAGAGAAAAGTTTCAAAACATGTGGAAAACTCCTCATAAAGAATAGTGTATAAGAATGAGCACAGCTGGTCACTCCAGAGTCTGAATTCGTAGAAAACACTAATTTTCTCCTCTGGAATGTTTAGAATTCCAGGAAAAAAACTTCCTTGTAAACAAACATACAATGAAAAATAACGTGCTTTGAGGCAGTAAAGCTTACTGTTCAGCTCAGGTCTGTTCTCCGGTAAGCAGAGGTTCAGCGTGGGCGCCGTAGGTAGGAACAGAAGCACTGTCCCATGGTGGGGACGCAGGTGCGAGCAGAGGCCGACCCATAGGCGCCTCGCCCGATGGCGGGCGGGGAGCTGAGGGTCCCGCGTGCCCCAGTCCGTTCTGGTGATCACACCTAGCGCGGCAGCAAACACACCACAAATCTCATCTAAGTGAGGTCAGTGGGTTCAGAAGACACACAAACCCTCCTTCCTTCCTCCGTCTGCAGGCTAACACGTATGAGCCAGGTGTCGGGTCCGCGTGGGGCCTGGCCTGTAGGCGCTGGTGCAGAAGGTGGACCAGGGTGTCTGAAGGGGATTCTCAGTGTGTTTTCTATCTTCAGAATTGGAAAGATTTTCCAGTGCTGTGAACAAGAGTTCACCTGTGGCCTGGGGTCCTAGAGTTGAGCGCCCTCCCTGGCCAAGGGGGGGACATTGGGGGCGGTGGTGCAGATGGGGTGCAGGGCCGAGGACCTTGAGGAGAGGCGGGGGCCATGTGGCGGGAGAAGCGACCTTGGAGAGAATGTGCTGTTGGGGCCGCTGGGGCACCGGGACTGTAGCTGGACAGGGCAGGAGACCCCGCCAACACCTTTGTCTTCCATCCTGACTCCTGTTACCATGGCCCTGTTGCCCGTGGAGGGCGGCCAGGGTTGCCAGGAGGGGTTTTAGGCCTCGTCGGGGGTAGACACAAGGACTACTTTGTACATCATAGGCCAGTCTTCCGTCTCCACCGTCTGGATAATTCTGTGTCGTGAATTTCCCTGCAGATATGAACAGGACCTTCCCAGATAACATTAAATTCCGGAAGAGTGCAGATCCCTGCTTACAAAAGACACTGTACAATGTGCTGCTGGCCTATGGGCGCCACAACCAAGGTGTGGGCTATTGCCAGGTAAGTTCCAGGAAGTCAGCACACGCCAGTGGGGAAGGTGAGCGTGATGCGCCCGCAGTTTATAGCAGGGACGTTCTCCTGGTGAAGGCTAAGTGTTCAGTCCCGTTCATGAGCCCCAGACGCAGGGCTGTGACGTTGAAATGTTTCCCAGGTAGAGAAGCAGTACAGTATTTCTTTTGGTGCCAGACCGTAGGGAGGGGTGAGGCTGGGAAGCAGACAGGACTCACTTGTGTGAGCAGGGCTGTAATTACTGGAATGAGTGACCAGCACCTCCTGGCCTCAGTGCAGAGAGTGTGCGTGCATGTATGTGTGCACGCATGTCTGTACGTGTGTGCATGTCTGCTTGTGCACGTGCATGTCTGCACATACGTGTGTATAGTGTGTATGTGCGTGTATGCATGTATGTGTGCGTGCGTATGTCCGTGCGTGTGTATGTCTGCACATGCGTGTGTATAGTGTGTGCGTGTGCGTGCGTATATGCATGTATGTGTGCGTGCATGTCTGTGTGTGCGTGTGCATGTCTGCACGTACGTGTGTATAGTGTGTGCATGTGCGTGCGTATATGCATGTATGTGTGCGTGCATGTCTGTGTGTGCGTGTGCATGTCTATGCACATACGTGTGTATAGTGTGTGCATGTGCGTGCGTATATGCATGTATGTGTGCGTGCATGTGCATGTCTGCTTGTGCGTGTGCATGTCTGTGTGCATGCATGTCTGCGTGCATGTGCATGCCTGCTTGTGCGTGTGCATGTCTGTGCATGTACGTGTGTATAGTGTGTGCATGTGCGTGTGTATATGCATGTATGTGTGTTTGCATGTGCACGCCTGTGCGTGTGTGTGTGCGTGCACACGCGATGTGGCGGGGAGTTCCTTCCACATCATTTCTGGAAGTCAGATCTTCCTGCGATTGCAGATAACAGCAAGCCTCATTACCTGTCGATTTTTGTCACCTTGTGTGGGTTTGCTGCACGAAGCAGCACGTCACGTGTGGACGAATCATTCCTCGTTCCTCCCAGACGTCACTCTGCCTGGGGCGTGGGGGAGGGAAAGTGACAAGGGCCCAAGTGCTCTCTGCGTGCCTGCGTGGGACACATGGGCCTTCCCGTGTGGGCCTGTGCTGTCGGGGCGTGTGAGCGGCCCATGCACGCACTCTCCGTGTGTCGGCACCGCACCTTCTGCCTGTGGCCCACGGTGGGAGTGGCTTCCCGCTTCCCGAGCTCCGGCTTCTACAGTTTCCTGGGGATGGCGGGATTCACGGATGGGAAGTTTGCATCCGACCGTTGTGGGCGAGGCTCCAGGAACTCGGTGGGGGTGGGGGTGGGGGTGGGGGCGAGGGCAGCGGCTGCAGAGATGGGAGGGGGCAGGTCCTTCTGCAGAGACCGGCGGCAGCGGTGCCTACCAGAGAGCGCTGTTCGCTGACCACTGCGCCGGGCTGTTCGAGGTTGCTCTGGTACCCGCGGGCCGTGCCACAGCAGAGGAGGCGGGGCTGGGCTTCTGTTGCCGCCATAACTTAGGGTCCTGGACGAGGACTGGCCTGGAGGAGCTGAGGAGGCCGCATGGTCCAGAAACCGCCTTTACATATTCCGGTTACTGTTCTTGCAGCTTTTTTTTTTTTTTTAAAGATTTTATTTATTTGACAGAGAGAGCACAAATGGGGGAGGAGCAGAGGGAGAAGCAGACTCCCAGCCGAGCAGGGAGCCCGATGCGGGACTCGATCCCGGGACTCCAGGATCATGACCTGAGCCGAAGGCGGTCGCTTAACGACTGAGCCACCCGGGCACCCCTCTTGCAGCTTTTAAAAACAGCATTAAAAAAACAACCCATACAGCTTTAAGCTTGGCGCGACGCCAAAGCTCGGGTGTGTATTTGTGAGACTGCACGCGGGCCGCAGGACGAGGTGCGCAGGCACGAGGGTGACACCAGGAGTCTGTTCGGTCTCGGTCGCAGGCGGGGGCCCTCAGCGGCCCGCGGGAGGGTCTGCTCCAGGCCCCCGGCCTCCGGTGGCCTCTGGCGGTCCCTGGCGTGTGCCTCCCTCGTCCCGTGGCCTCTCCCTGCGCGGTGTCTGCGTGTCCAGATTCGTCTTGCTGGCTGTGCCCCTGTTACCAGAGGAGGACACACGCAGCTTAGGAAACAGACGCACTAGAGAAGGACAGGGAGGACGGAGAAGGCGCATGCAGACGCTCCCCCGCGGTGGGTGAGCCCCGCGCCTGTAGCTCGCATGCACCATGAATTTCCCCCTCCGTCTGCATCCAGAATCTGTCCACACCCGCCGTGTCAGAGGCCACGTTCCTCGTGGTTTTGGTGAAGTTCGGCCACGGGTCTGGTTTCCTGATGCAGTTGTGCCGTCAGACTGTTGTAGGAACTGGTTGTGTGTTGTGTCTCATCGTGAGGCTGAAGGCGGGAGGAGAGTCTGTAGGTTTCCAGGCTGAGCCCCGAGAGCTTCCTCACACCCTGTTGTGTTTCCCCCTCTTCGTGCCGAGTGCGTCACTGAAAGGCCACCCCTGGATGGTGCGGATTTTGGGGGAGAGCGAGGGAAATGCAGTTTGTGGGGAGCAGCCCGAGGTCTGCAGAATCTTGAGGCGGCTTAAAACTCATTTTCTCACTTCAGGGAATGAACTTCATAGCGGGATATCTGATCCTCATAACGAAGAGTGAGGAAGAGTCCTTCTGGCTGTTAGATGCTCTCGTGGGAAGAATACTGCCGGGTATGTGGACCGTTCCTGCCGCGGGCCTTCCCCGTCCCGTCTCTGCCGCCCTCACGGTGGCTCAGCTGAGGAGGAGGGATTTCATCAGGACGGAATGGGAGTTAAAGGGAAGAGAAGGATTTAGGGTGATGGGCTCCAGCTGAGCAGCCTGGCAGTTCTGGCCCTGGTGGCATTTTCTTCGTGCTGTGTCTTAGAGCTTGGACTTTCTGTGTCGGGGGCTCGGCCCCAGTCCCCAGCCTGAACCGTCGTGGGGAGACTCATGGGACCTCAGTGCGGGGCCCGCTGGTCCCAGAATCTGAGGGAGGGCCACTTGGCTCCGTGCACACACTTGCTCTCGAGTTTGGGAATCGTTCCAAGAGTAATCGTCCACTGGTACTGTTAATTGAGGTAAAATTATTCTTTTCACACGTTTTTACTTTTCTTTTTATTAACAAATACTAACTGTTTTAAAATGAATTACAAGTTAATCGTCAGTTTATTGGCTAATAACCACTGGTTTTGGTGACGCACAGCGTAGATGGAGATTGCTTGGGGAAGACCTGGGCCCTCCAGAGGGGACGGAGTGACGACCACTCACAGCCTCACGCCCGGCCTGGGGCGCGGATGGGCATGCCCCCGGAGTCGGGCTGGGGCCGCCCCGCGTCACCCAGGAGAGCTGGCTGCGGCCCCAGCAGCCCCGTGCCGGCTCCGTGGGGGCGTGCACCGTGGTTTCTGCCCCGCGGCACACAGCATGGGTCGGCTCCAGAAGAGCCGAGACGCACGGCCCAGCTGCTGAACCCACCTTACAGATGAGGACACCTGAGGCCTCGACCCCATGGCTGTCAGACCTTGGCACGTGTCTCACGGAAGCGTGCACTGGAGTGGCACCGTGACAGAAGGGAAGCATCTGGACGGGGCCGCCTCAGGCTCCGGGCCGCCATCCGTGAGGGCGCAGCACCCACCCCAGTGGCCCACCTGCACGGGCCGCCTTCGAGGAAGGCGTGAGCACTCGGCGTCCCAGCTCCGCTGCGGGGGCCTGAGCGGTGGGCGCGGGAATGGCGAGGAAGCCGGGGCAGGACGAAGGGGGGACGGAGCCGCGTCCAGGGACTGAATTACAAGGAGAGTTTCTATCCCGGATCAATTCAGTTCTTGTCTGCAAAGACCTGCCGCCAACCTGCCGGGTCCCAGTGTTGCTCTGGGGGCTTGGGAACATCCGTGAGGGGAGCGTGAGAGGCCCTGGCACCACGCACAGCGCGTCACCGACGGGGAGGACAGGTGTCGGGGCGGTAAGCGCGACTTGGAGAACCAGAGGGGCTCCAGACTGACCCTTTTTAGCCCATAAAATGTCATTTCCTATCATCACGAGGTGCTGTTGAACCCAGCTGCAGTACAAACAGGCCTCAATTCAAAACCAGTAAACAAAATCGCCAGGACGGAAGGGGACGGGAGGCGCTGCTCGTCGGCCTGTGCATAGGCCGGGTGGTCCCAGCGCCAGTGTCCTGCTTTGACTTCTTTCTTTCTGTGTTACACAGAGAGATGCGCTGCCAGGTCCTCCCGCGAGAAGCTGAGGGGCGCGGAGCGTAGACTAGAACCTCAGCCAGTGCTGCCCGGTCCCCTTCTCCCCGGAGGCGGCTACGCGGGTTCACGGGGCTCGTGCTCACACACGCAGAGACACACAGACGACACGGTGAGGCCCAGCACCACGGAGCATAAGCAGTCGGAAAGATGAGCAGAGACGAAAGCAGGTTCTTTGGAAAAACTGACAGAACAGGCAGGACTGACAGAAAAAGCGGGTAAAGTATTCAGAAATGGAAAGGGTGCTGTAATTTGGAAATCTGTAGACTTTTAAGAACTTCAAGAGAATATGAATAAAATGAAGTGGCCAGATGGAAAACTGAGGAAAATACCGCCTAACAAAGCTGATCTGAGGGAACCCAGAATGTCTGAGATGACCCGTGGGCAGACACGCAGGGTCGCGTCAAACCTCAGAGGAACGGGTCATTTCTTTATCAGTGTTGGAGAAAACAGAGGAAGAAACACCCATCAGTTCGATACGGGCCGGCACCTCCCCGCGGCCATGCGTGCACACACAGCCACGCTCGCCCAGCCAGCAGCAGCTGGGATCTTGACGAGCTAGGGGTTCTCCCGGATGCAGGGAGGGCTTAACTGAGATACTCGAGGGCAGAGTGAAGCCACGCAGGCTGGAAAGAATCCTGGGGATGCGTCCTGATGCTGTGATTGTGGGAACAGTGTGGTGTCGGTTAGGGATGGACAGCACAGCGTGGAGCCCAGAAATCAGTCTGCTCCTCCATAAGTCTGTGGGAACTGGTACGGGAGATAGGTCAGTTAATGGGGAAGAGACAGGCCGTCTACAGCCTCCTTCTGGGACAGCTCTGCGTGGAAGGAAACAAAGTTAGACCCTTAGTTCTATTCCAGATGAATTCAAGACGTAGGTGAAAAAGCAAAACTTGGGGTGCCCGGGTCGCTCAGTCGTTAAGCGTCTGCCTTCGGCTCAGGTCATGACCCCGGGGCCCTGGGATCGAGCCCCACATCGGGCTCCCTGCTCAGCGGGAAGCCAGCTTCTCCCTCTCCCACTCCCCCTGCTTGTGCTCCTGCTCTCGCTGTCTCTCTGTCGAATAAATAAAATCTTAAAAAAAAAAAAAAGCAAAACTTGGACCCGAGAAAATAAGATGTACAGTGGTTTCACGATTGCTGAGTATGGAGGAAGATCTTGAACGAAATTCTATGAAAGATGTGATTGATAATTTTAATTACGTTAAAATGAAAAACTGATTTTGACATGAGATCGTAAGCAAAGTAAAAAGAGAAGCTGCAGTTTTGGGGAAGGTGTCTGTGATCATGTAACTAACACGTCAAGGATTCCTAAAACTCAGCAGAAGCAGCTCCATAGAAAATCCATCATTTTGCAGCGGAGGCGGCCTGCGTGGCTGGCCAGGGTCTCCGGCGAGCAAGGAGCGGGCTGAGGCCTATGAAGCAGATGGCAGAGCCTCAGCACGGCCAGCACTGGCCACCGCCCTGGGCCGGTGACACCCCAGGTTCAGAGTCGTGTTCTGGAACATCAGCATGCAATGCCCGTACGCACTCAACTTGGCCCTGCACGTGCAGACCTGGCAGCTCACACCAGCCATGGGGACGCCAGGTGGCCCCTTCCGGGTCGTCCCCACTCAAACCCAGGCATTCGGCAGGAGGAGGAAGGGACAGGAAGAGGCCTCCTGGGCCTGCAGCTCCCTGGTGCTGACGGCGCCGTCCGACCTCAGGAACAGGGGGAGCACCGTCGTGGGATAGCGCAGCGAGTCACGAGCCAGCGCCAGTGAATGCATATGCTGGCGTCCTGAGAAGCTGGTGTGACCAGTTTCCCCTCCAAACACAGGGAAACAGGTTGTTCGTAGCCCAGCTCAAGCCAGGTGGTCCAGGTGAGGGGTCCAGGTGAGGGACCCAGGCAGCGCTTCGGGGAGGCTCAGGGGTCCTGGGGAGCAGAGGGGCCGGCCTGAGTCCTGAGTCCTGTGGATGAACATGCCCTGGAGGGTCATCCCACCTGTGGGCTGCACCTCATGGCCTGTACCCCTGCCTGCAGGCTGGCCGAAGAGCATCAGTTTTGGAATTCGATTACGTAGGCCTGAATCCCAGCTTGGCCGCTTACTACTCAGCAGTAGTCACACGGCCCTTTCTCCATCTATGGGCCCCACCGCCACCCTGCCCCCCAGCCCGGCTCAGCCCTCCGATGTGCTGACATGGCCATGAGGCTGTTTGCAAAAGCATGCCGTCCCCAGGAGAGCCTGACGCGAGGCCCCGTTCAGAGCTACATAGGAGGTTCCTCCGTTCCGCGCTCAGCTGAACGCTGGCTCCTCTGCTCAGATGGGCCAGAGGCACGGGATCCGTCTGCCTTCACGTCAGGGCAGGATGCGGGGAGGAGGGTGGGTCTTGGCGCTCCTGCCCTGGTGACTGGCCTGGGCCCGTGGCAGTCTGGGTACAAGTTCAACGGGTCTATTTTCGGAAGTCGCTGTAAGCCTCTCTGGGGCCGGGAATGAGGCCACTGTGCTCGGAGCTCAGCAAACCCTCTTACCCGTCCAGGGCTTAACCCCGGCTCCCTTGGCAACATCACTCAGAGAACTGGGTCGAGTGCAGGACACTCTGAAGGGACAACAGAGACTCTCTGCCCTCATCTGCCCGGGTGGGCCAGGATGTTGCTCAGCTTAAGAGGAGGAGACAGATGCAAAATGAGGATATGAGCAGGAAAAACTGAGAATCCCTGGATTTTATAACCGAATTGGCTTTTATCAAATCATTTCCAGGGTCCTTTAGTATTAAATGTGGCCTACTGCATGCTGACTCTTTGAAAATCAGCAACGTGACCACGGTATCATGTCAGTGTTCGTGGGGATCCTGTTTCCGCCGGGCTGGTTAATTAACATCTCGTCCCTTCGCTATGGTGAATGGCCAGAGTGTGGAGGGGCAGCAGGACCAGAAACTGTCCTATTTATTTCTATTATATAGACCACTTTCTGAATTTTAATAGCAAAAACTAAGCATTAAAATTCATTATAACGTGTTGCGTTAACGAGCTAAAAAGTTCTTTGGCAAGACAAACGTGCCTTCCAAGAAGACTCGCTGTGGGAGGTGTGGTTCTTTTTGAGCTGCCCAGGCCCTTGGACGGCAGAAGTCAACTTAGTGGGTTGTGCTTTCTGTGCTCCTATGGCCTGGGGCCCCCAAGCCACTAACCCCACTAAGGAATTTCTCCAAATTAAGCCATCGGTTCTCCTTGGGAATGAATAGGACAGACTGTAGACCTCACACTACCTGTCCTTCTGTAGTTAGAGGGGTGGGGACGTTTGGCTCCTTCTAGAATTCTGGGAAATGTAATGTCCTGGACCCTCAAGTGTGCAGACAGCACGTAGGACTGACTCTGTGAGCCGACAAGCCCTTAGGGCTCCACGTGTAGACATCTGTGCCCAGAGCCCCCGTCCTCTGTGAGGCTGCCTGGACCCACAGCTTCTCTGGCCTCCAGGAAGGGGCTCACTGTTGCACTGTCCCCAAGGCTCAGGTGGCCCCGGGCCTGCCCCTCTACCCCACGGCCTCCCTTAGTTGGGTGGGCGGGGGGCGGGCCCCGGCTGCATGTGTCGGCTCCAGGGACCGCGTGTGACCGGTCCTTCTGTGTCCAGCTTATTTTGTTCACTGAGCACAACGTCCTCGAGGTTCGCCCATGTAGCAGGTGTCAGGATCTCCTTCCTGAGGCTGAGTGGTGTCCATTCCCCTGGAGGCAGACATGGGCTTGCATCCGCCTTTTGGCGGGTGTGAGTGCCGCTGCTATGGACCCAGCGTGCAGGCTCCTGCTTTCCACCAGCAGACTCTCGCTGCTGCACGCTGGGGCCTCGCTGGGGGAGCCGCTCCCAGGGCTCCTGGCGTCTTGCTGCGGAGGCTCCCTGGAACCTTCTGCTTTCCCCCCCAGCGGAGAGGGGGCCAGGGACGCAGTGCCTGGGTTTCTGCTCTCGTCCGTGTGGCAGATTACTACAGTCCCGCCATGCTGGGCCTGCAGACAGACCAGGAGGTCCTGGGGGAGCTGGTGAGGACCAAGCTGCCGGCGGTGGCGGCCCTGATGGATGGACACGGCGTCCTGTGGACCCTGGTTGTGTCGCGCTGGTTCATCTGCCTGTTTGTGGACATCCTGCCCATGGAGGTGAGCGCGGCGTGAGCCTTGCTGGGACCAGGGCTGCGTGGGCCGCCCCCGCATGATGCACCGTTTGTTTCTCTGCAGACAGTGCTCCGAATCTGGGACTGTTTGTTCAACGAAGGTTCCAAGATTATCTTCCGGGTGGCCCTGACCCTAATTAAGCAGCACCAGGCCTTTATTTTGGAAGCGACCAGTGTGGCGGACATCTGTGAGAGGTTCAAGGAGATCACCAGGGGGAGCTTTGTGACCGAGTGCCACACCTTCATGCAGGTGAGTGTCTGGGGCAGGCTCTGCTCCGCGGCCCCGTTAGCCCCCTCAGCCCTCCCAGACCCATGTCCTCCCAGAGCTCCACAACAGCTGCCCCTCCTGCTGGGCTGCAAGCCCCATGACGGGCTTCAGGGCGGCCGGGACCCCCGTGGGACCAGTCCAGGTTCACTGGGTCGGAGCACAAACCCGTCGATCTGCCATCCTGTTGGAGCCCTTCCCCTGCTGCTGGCATCTCTGGTTCCGGATGGCTCTCCTTGGCCCCAGTAGGGTCGCACGGGTCTGTTGTCCTACCCTGAAGGGCAACTCCCTCAACCGGGTCCTGGACCCGATACCGGCGTGTAGACCATTCAGATCTGCTGAGTGAATGAAGCAGGAGCTGAAAAGCCTGACAGGCCTTCTGAGGAGGCCGCGGAGGCTGGGAGAGGCAAATTTTAGGTTTCCCCTTTTCCACCTGGAAGTGGGGAAGGAGGAAGTGTGGGGGAGGTGGCGGAGGGTGCCAGGAAGGCCAGTGGCCAGGGAGTTCTGCCTGCCTCCCAGGAGGTAGCAAGCCCCCAGCTCTGCTTGGGGCACGGGCAGCTGTCAGGCGACGACGGACGGGCGGCCTTCTGCAGGCGGGACTGCCCTAGAATCAAGGATGTTGCAGGTGCGCGACTGGTGTCCTCTGGCCGCATGGAGTGAGGCAGCCCTAGGGAGCAGCCTGGACACAGCCAGAGAGAAGCTGGGGCCTGTGCCCCAGGGCTCAGGGGAGGGCGGCCTGCTCTCTGGCTGCAGTGCTGGGGACCCCAGTCGCCAGGGGCTACAAGCGTCTGCTGAATGGTAGGGCCCGGATGGGGAACGCGGGACCTAAGCCTGTGGCCGACTCATTGGGAGGAGCCCATCACGTGGGACCGACTGCCTCGCCCAGAAGGGCTTCTCTGTCCCCGCGAGCCCTTTGGTGCCAATGTTAGGGGCAGAGTCCAGCAGCAGAGGCCAGGGGCGTGAGTCTGGGAACGAGTCTGCGATGGTGTGTCCAGGAATGGACAGGACCCTAGCCCACCCTGTCTGTACCCCCACAGCAAGCCCCTCGTACGTCAGAGGGCTGCACTGGAGGTGGCTCAGGGTTTTCCGTTGAATGAGCTAGGGTCCCCCTTTAACACATACGACAGCTCGGGGGTCTCTGGTACGCTCCCAGGTTGTGGGGCCGTCACCCACGCCCCGACCCCACCCAGCAGTCCCCAGTCTGTGGGTTCGCCTCCACGTGTGACGCTAGCCGAGGACCTGCGCGTGCACACACGCCAAGTGCTCCGGAAGCGCTAGCGTGTAGAGAGCACCGGAGGGAAGCGCGGACAAGCACGAGGCTGCCCGGCCGGCTCCGCCAGTCTGCCCACGGGGACACGACACTGCTGCGCATGGTCCCGCAGCATGGATGCACCCCTTGGAGGGACGTTATTGGGGAAGTGGCCCTGGGACAGTGTTTCTGCATCAAAGCACGCCGGCACAGGAACCGCAGCTCGTGCATCCGGGCTCTCTGCGGTCCCGCGCAAGAACATCTAGAACGTTCTGGAGAATAAAAGCAGTGACCTCGCACGAGCTCAGCGCAACCATCACGGGAAGAACGCAGCTCCATGCCCACGTCCCGGCACCCAGCAGAGGACGCGCCTGCTCCCCTTTTCAGGAACGTGGCCCGTTAGAACATAAAGTCCACCCTGACCTCAGCACCGGCTGAACATGCACGCACCTGTGGAGGAATTTCAAAAAACCCTTCTAATGCTAGCCTTACGTTTGGCCTAGTTTGTAACCATGAATTTCTCAGCCGTAACTGCCGAAATTATCAAATCGTTAGGCATAGATGATGTGACGGCATGGCCCTCCGCTCCCCCAGGGCTCAGTCAGGCTGGTTTCAGAGCCACCGCAGGCCCTCGGGATTCAAGGGTCAGCACAAGCGCCCCTCCCCCGCCGCTGGCAAGCCCTTACCTGGCGCGGGTGGGGGTGCCGCTGAGCTGGTTTCTTACGTGGATTGTTTCTCTTCCAGAAAATATTCACCGAGCCCGGGAGCTTGTCCATGGCCACCATCATCAGGCTGCGCGAGAGCTGCAGGGCCAGGCTGCAGGCGCAGGGCTGACTGGGGCCGCTGTCCGCCGGGGCCGCAAGGCTTCATTTCCAGGGCTGACCAGTTTTTACTGCTTTCCCTTCTTAGTGCTGTGAATACTCAATGTCTCTACGCTTGTGAATTTTTTTAAAAGAACGATATAGAATTCTGTCATTCTGTAACTCAGTATGGGTTATGAAGTCATAAATTTCTAAAAATGTGTCTTTACTTGAGATATTCACTCATAAAATGTGAGATTATGTATTTATAATAAAGTATGTCAACACTATGAGTTTGTGATTATCTATCAGCTTATCTGCCGACTGAAAATGAAAACCAAAACAATAAACTGTCATTAGCGATATTAATGCCAAATCTTCTTCCACTCCTTTCCGGGGCACAGCATTACCTTATGTGAGGTTTGTGCACACAGCACGTGACTGCTCTTTAGACAGGTGATTTTTTAAAAATGACTTTTGAAGTCACTGTATCTCGTGAATAAAGCAGAGGGAAGTGGGTGAGCCTTGGGGAACGGCAAGCATCTGCCTGGGGTCCGCAAGTGCAGCCGCGGTCACCCCGGATCCCTGGAGGAAGACCCAGCAAGACACCGGTCTCCCGGCCCGGCGGTGGCGCTGCGGACAAAGGCCCGCATGGGGGAGGTGTTACCCGTCAGCACCCCCGTGGCTGCGGTTTCACCCCAGATGGAGGCGCATTCCAAGGCACTGGGCGATGGCAGCCGTGCCGGCGGCAAGGGCCCGGCTGTCCTCACTCCCAGCCCAGCCACAGCAGAGGCACTGCCCTTCCCCCTGCGTCACAGAGAACGCTGCCCTGGGACCACACTGCATGCGTAGACGCTCTCGTGGGGAGGGAGTGGTGGCGCGGGCAGGCCGCCAAAGCCTGGGGCGTCCCAGAGGCCGGCCACCCCTCACAGGGCAGTGCAGCACGGGCTCACCAGCGTGGGGTCCGCACAGTTGGCGGGTGAGGCCTGACAAACACCAGCCGTGTGGCCCCGAGCCCCTCCCTCCCCGGAAGCAGCTCTGGGGCAGGCCCTGGCTGCAGGTACGCAGGCGCTGCTTGGGGACACTCCAGTCCCAGGGCTGCCTGGCAGGCAGGTTGGCTTCAGCCTCAGCCAGCAAGGTCCATAAATCCTCGGAAGGCACAGGTCTTTGCTTAAAAAGGGAAGATTAAAATAAATCTTAGGCGGGCGCCTGGGTGGCTCAGTTGATTAAGCGACTGCCTTCGGCTCAGGTCATGATCCTGGAGTCCCAGGATCGAGTCCCGCATCGGGCTCCCTGCTCGACGGGGAGTCTGCTTCTCCCTCTGACCCTCCTCCCTCTCATGCTCTCTGTCTCTCATTCTGTCTCAAATAAATAAAATCTTTAAAAAAAAAAAATAATAAATAAATCTTAGGCTTCAGCTCCTGCTCTGAAAGCTCTTGAGCACAGCCAGTGGGGCCTCCTGCTGCCGCCATCCTGGAGGAGGTGAAGGCGGCCCATCTTCAAAGGGGTGTGGCCACAGGGCTCCAAACAGGAGCAGCCCCGCAGGAGCCTGCACCACCCTCCTCGCACCCATCCTCATCCTCACCGTGTGGGTGGGACACAATGCCGTCGCTGCTCACTCACAACTCCTGTTTCTCCTTCAAGTTACCCAGTAAGACCAGCAGCAACACAAGCTCTCCCAAAAGCTAGGGGCACCGGCAGACACCTGCCATCCCTGCTCACACCTGCCCTCCACCCGTGCACCTTCGACGAGACCTCACATGAGAGCAGACAGAAGGATGAGGTCCAGACAGAGAAAGAAAGAGATGTTTTATTAGCATTGTTACAGCAATGCGAGACATGAAGGGTCCTCAGTGCACAGCCACCCGAGCGGCAAGCGGGTAGATCAGAGTGTGATACCCAGTATTTACACAAGTGCAGAACAGGATCACCCTGAACCTCAAACAGAAGACTGAAAATCACTTTACAAAAAGGTAAATAAAAATAACACCCATTTATCTATTTTAAAAAAAGTGCCAGCTCTTGAGTGGCAGAGCATGGAAAGACCAAAGGCCCTGACGCATAGGAGTGACCGTGCCCAAGTACTGAGCTGTGCCGCCTGGGTGGGCGGGGTGGCCGGGCCTGTCCTGGCTTCTAAAGCTTAATTTAAGCGTTCCAGATTTTCATCTTCTGGAGTACTTCTGTTTTAAGATCTTCTTTCTCTACTAATTTCTTAAGCATACCAGCCTAACACCTAGCCAGCCCTCCTCAGAGGTCCTAAGGTCAAGACCAGGGAACCTCCCTTGGCGAGGCTGAAATCTCAGTCAAGAATGAAGGGGCCAAACACCAGAATCTTAAAAAGCCAAATGATAGTGGAGCCAGTGGCCCTCTTAGAAAAGCACTCTTACCCTCCCACCTTAAAGTTCTACTTTGGTAAATATTAACGTCGAACCATTAGCAAAATATTTAACCCAGTTAGCAAAATTAACACCGTCATTTCAAAGTTACTCTTGTGCATAGTAAATGTTGCAAGATGAACTTCACATTGGATAAAGCAGATTTGAAATCAGTTTGCAAGAAAGTGTGCCTCTCTCAACACCAATCTAAGCTCAGGGAAAGGAGCAGAGACCCCGCAGCGGCTGCTAGTCTGTGCCTCTAGAGGCCGTGCTAAATCGTCTGGTAGCCGGCATGGCTCCTCTTCCTGCCGATGAGGTAGGCGATGAGGACGATGAGGACCAGCCCTGCCAGGGCACCCCCCACGGCGATGGGGATCAGCATGCTGTTCTCATCCAGCTGGCATTCCTCCACTGCGGAGACAGGGAATGCACCGTGCTCACACCGGCTGTCACCGGGCGACCTCACGGGCCTCCCCCTCCTCCCCATCCATTCCCACAGCCTGGCCGGGAGGCTTGAGTTCTCGTCGACTACCTCGGGGACACAACACACCACACGGCCGCATCCCTATATCCTGCTCTCACAGGGGAAGACACATGCCAGCTCTGAAAAGGACCTTTGCGCAACAGTGCCGCTTGTTCACATCTGTAGATGCTGGGCCTTTCAAAGGCAGGGGGACTCAGGAAGGGGAATTTGCTCTAAATGATTAAATTTCCAAACAGAACCACAGCCTGCAGACCCCGTGCAGGGTCTGAAACGCTGCCGTCGGTGCTACTCACCAGACCCAAACTTGTCTCCTTGCACCTGGAAAGCCTGGACCCACACTTTGAAGATATTGATGGAGAAGGCCTCTGTGACCTGCACGCGCTCCTCAGCGTTACACTTGTACGAATTCCCGATGGTGGCCTGAAGGGCCCTCAGAGAGCTGTTGGCGGCCTTGAAGGTGGGGTCTGCAAAGGTAGGTGAGAGTGAGTGCTCTGGGGCACCTGGACGGGCCGGGGAGTTGTGGGGGTCTTACCTCTGGCGTCAGGAAGAGTCATATTCAACTGGATTCCTTGCAGGAAATACCGGCTAGTACTTGCGCTCTTAAAGAGAAGAAGATAATCCTTAACCACTTGCCAGACACATGCTTACTGTCAAACCTGAAGGGTCATCTGGTAATAAATTTGACTCCTGTATTTCTACCTTCAGCATGAAGCTGTGGGGTATGCGGTCTGTGTAAGGCATCGCATAAATCTCGAGAACACAAATGCTTATGGTTAGTTCCTTCTAGACCTTTTTACACAATCAGGCTCTGCTAAAATAGGGATTGAAGAAGCCACATTCTAAAAAAGCAAGCTTTTCTCAAAGTTTGCTGAACTTTAGGAACACAAACTTTATTAGGAGAAACTGGACTGTTAATCAGCTCAACTGCAGCATGTACTATAAACACTCGCAGACGGTACTTCTATTCTTCCCATATGATTTTGCTAACTTCACAGAGGATTCATCCCTGACGGGTATAAGGAAGAGAAGAGCCAAGACCCAGAGACGCTGCCCCTCAAGGAAGGGGTGACGACAGTGTGTGAGGTGGGAGGCTGAGCTGAGCGCAGCTGGGCGCAGAAGGTGGCTGTGGGCAGGCCGCAGGTGCTCCCTCACATCTGCTGCATAAAGAACCAACCGAGGCATTCCTTATAAAAACAGGATTGGGGGGGGGGGGCGAGGATCCAAAACACCAGCAAAAAAAGAAGGCGGAGAAAGCAGACTCCCCTTCTTCACTAAGGCAGAGCTGTGGGTTTTGGCACCTTAATCCGATCTTCACTCTGGCCAGTGCACAGAGCACTCAGCCCAGTGACCGCCGTGCAGCGGTTCTGGCATCAAAGCCCCCAGAGTACACAGGAACGTTGAGCCTCACCATTCCAAACTGGAAGGCCAGGAGGGGGATGCTCTCGCTGCGGAGCTCCAGGGTCACCAGCTGGGGGCTGCAGCTCCCTCCGGCAGTGGTCTTATTCGGGTTGATGCTGAACACTCTCGTCATGGTCTTAAGTGAGAAAAGCAAACAAGTTACCATTCTGTTTCATGCCCTGGGTCCTCCAAACTCTGGGAAAAACAAAAGTAATCTTAAAATAAGAACTTCAAGGCCACCATCATTTTAACCAAAACCAGAAAGAAAACATCCCAAGTTTACTCTAGCGCAGATTTCTGGGTTCCAAAACCATTTTTCCTGCTCCTCCTGGTTGCTATTTTCACAAGGACACACACTTGCCCCTCCACCCCATCTCCCGACAGCCACACACTTCACACCCATCACGAACACGTTCCCTGCGTAGCCCCAAAGACTTGGTCACCAGTAAGGAGAAATATTTCAAAGGAAAAGCACAAAAAAACGTTGCAGTGGTAGCGTTTTAAAGCAAAATCTAACGTTCTCTTTGGGGTCAATAAACTCGTCCTGTAGGGTGCCGAACACCACACGTCTGGCATGTGGACAGACGGGTACGGTGCGGCCGAGTGCCGAGAGGCTGACCGCAGCACAGACACGACCACCGTTCTCAGACCCACACGCAGAGTCCTGCTGCTCACGCACCAACACTCCCACCACAGAAGGAAGGGCTCTGGGGGCTCAGCCTACCGTGTTGTCCTTCTTCTTGTAGGTGACGTTCAGCTGCAGCCCCATGCTGGCCAGCAGGCAGGTCCCGTTAGTGCCACTCACATTGTACTTGTACACGGGGGGGTTCTCGGGCGTTGGCGATGGCGAAGGGTGGGGAGGCGGCGGTGGCGCCGTTGTCGGAAAAGGCCCGTCTTGCTCACAGCGCGTCTCTGGACCGACAAGTGGGAAGAGAGACAAAGTCCCAGTTCCTCAGAGCCAGCGGGAGCTAGGCACCCCCTCAGACTCTCAGCTGGCCCCACCCGCAGAATGTGATTTCTCAGTCTGCTCCAGGATGGCACGTGCTGACCCCACTCTGGAAGTACAGGACTGGCGGGCGCCGCTGTCCCACAGGGCCGTCCCCACTCCTGCCACCGCGCCACAGTTCTGACTGGATGCTCTTCCAGCTCAGCCTCTGGGCAACCCTGCCCTCACAGACCTACCCCTCTGCACGACAAACCTTCCTTCATACTGTGAAATAAAGAAAACCTTCATTGTCGCCTGCCGCCGGGACAGGCGGCCACACACCACTGCAAAGAGCAACAGTTCAAAACCACATTCTCCATGCGGCTGCATGCTAGGCATGGTGCCAGAGAGCTCGTAGGCTCCGGAGGGACAGACAGCCCTGGACACATACAGCAGGACAAAGCTGTGCTGTCAGCATGGAGCCCGTGGGAGAGAAACCCAGGAGGCCCTGAGAAGGACGAGCGTCAGGTGGGTCCCTGCGGGACAAGACCAGAGCTGAGACCAGGTACACGAGTCAGCCAGCTGCTGTGGGTGATTCGGAGCAAGATGGGGTGAAGGCACCCACAGGCAGGCACCCTCATGCAGGGAGAAGGCCCAGTAAGTGCGAGTGAAGACTCCCAGGAAGGAGACCACAATCCAGCAGTGAGGGAAGCTGGAGCAGGACAGGCCTTGGCAGAGGGCACATGGTGCCCCCAGAGATCTCAAGAGTTTAAATGTGATTCAGGCTCTCAGAATTTGATCCACTATGATTTACAACAAAAATTTATATTCAAAATCAAGGCCGACTGAACCAAAAGCAAAGATAAACGAACGTTCTCTGTAGGTGCCTCCAGGACAGACAGCTGCCTCCTGTGGAGATGACCCGGCATCCCTCAGCACTTCAGGAGACCGTCAGCCCCAAACTAAGCTCTCTGTTTAACCACCCTGTTTCTGTGGGTAATCAAGGATTTGATTTCTATGATCTCCATCCAAGTTCCACGTCCACGCCATCCCCATTTCTGCTCCGCTGAGCCGTTGGAGCGGGCCCACCACATCCAGGGCTGTAGCGCCCACTGGGAAGACGCTGAAACTTCTGAACACCTGACCACTTCTTGCTCCAAGCTCAAAGGAAGCTTTGCCCTTCCTCCTCCACATCCCATCTACCTGGGTGGGGGGGTTGAGATGGGGAGAGACGGGAAAGTTCACCCTGCAGGACTGACGAAGAAGGGATTCCACGCACTCTCTGGAAAGCTCACGCATGCAGCGTGCCTTCACACAATACAATCTTGTATGGTCCAGTGCCTTTCTAGACAGAAAACAAAGATGGAAAGAGCATGATGGAGTGGGTGTAACCTGGGCTCGCGGCGGCAGGACAGATGCTGCCAGAGACGTACCCCTCAGGGTGTACCGGCCACACCGCCCCCGTCTCCCCCGGAGCTGCACTGTTAAGAATAGCCTCATCAGTACTTTACAAACTGTCACACAACGTGACATAATTAAATGCGAAAAACAAGAACAACAACAGGTGGCCTCCAAATCCTGGCCTAGATGGGCACACAGCACGCACGGGGGAGACTAACCTACACGGATTTGACCAGCATTTTTACACACGATCCACTGTTTTCATAAAGCAGGCTGCAAAACATCAGCCTGGGAACACGCACAATGTACCGTCAAGACTGCGGAAATCTGCACGGACAAAGCGCCCTCCTCCTAACTGCAAATGCAGAGTCCACGCTCTGAGCAGCCCATCCTGAAGCAGAAACGACAGTCCTACTTTGCAGAATGCTCAGTCCAAATGAGGAAATCACAAGTAAAATGCATGGAGTGTGCTAAGTGCTACCCACGCATGAGGAGGCCTCTGGGGAAGACCAGGGGCCCCAGGAAATGCAGGCTGCACATCCTTCCACGATTCCTCTTCGCATGATTTTCAAACGCTTCTGTGCCCTGGAGGCCCCAAATGATCTGGCAGCAGCCGACTTTCAGGGAAGCTTGCGTGCTAAAATCAGAAAGAGTCTCACACGGAGAGAGATATTTTAGCATCAGTTCCTTCACTTTGAGCCACCCTGGGAGTCACTCCTAAGGGAGAAATGATGCCAAACTGTGTGGGATTGGGTGGGACGTGAACTTGGGGTGAACCATAGTGAAGAGTTCCTATTTTGAACTAACGGTCACAGAAGCATCCACAAGTGCCACACGTCAAATCTTAAAGATGCAAAGATGAATAATAGGAACCCTCTGCTGGGCCTGGGGCAGGAAATGCCATTCCCACAAACACAGAGTGGGACACACTCCCCTGCTCAGACTACTCCAGAATGAGAACCACCTGCCTTCCTTTACAGACCTCTGGGAAAGACAACATCTGCTGCTTTCCTCAGCACTCACCTTCATCAACAGAACTGACAGGACAATTCGGCAGCCTTGGCCTGTGCTCGATTCCTTTTAAACTGAAATCTGTAAGTACCAGAGGCTTCTCCGATAGGACAGTGCACGTGGAGAGGCAGAGTGAACTAATAAGGCTCTCTGGTCCAGGCCCCCACAACACTACAGACGAGTGAGGCCACAGAACCTGCCCCAACACTTGCAGTCCATCAAATAAAAACTTTACATGGGTTTTTATGACCAAAAATTTACTAATTCTTGGATAGATCTTCATGTAACAATTCTTCATTAAGAATCCATAAGTACAGCAGACTAGGAGAATATAAAATATACTTAACATATTTGAGATGGACTCTCTTCCCTGAAGAAGCTTACAATTTGGTGACAAAAAACCAAACCAAACCAAACCAAAAAGGACTGTGCCTAAGAACCAAAGAAATGAAACTGGCACAAGAGGAGATAAACAAATGGCTCAATTTTAACAGAAACCAAGTATTTCTAAAAGCGATTTATGCTGTCTTGCTATACGTGGTCAGTTACATCAAATCTCCTGCTTGTAGGGAAAATACACAGGTCCCTCTGATTGCAAACCACGGTCAGAAACAGCAACACAGACAGAAAGTGGTGAGGCAGGTGCTGGCCAGCCAGGGGGCTCTCCAAAGATCAGACCCCAGGCTCACAGGGAGCTGAGGAACAGTGGAATACGCTACCAGCTGAGCTTCAACATGGCTCAGGTCGTGTCATCAAATACAGCTGACCCCCGAATGACAACGGGGTGAGGGGCTCTAACCCCCGAAAAGTCGAAAATCCACGTTAACCTCTGACTCCCCCCAAAACTTAATCATAAAAGCCTACTGTTGACCAGAAGCCTTATCAATAACACAGTCAATTAACACACGTTTTGTATGTTATAGACATTGCATACTGTATTCTTCCAACGATGGTAGAGGAAAAAAAATTGTAAGAATATATTTACGGTACCATACTGCATTTATTGAAACACAACCACGTGTAAGTGGACCCACACAGCTCACACCTGTGCCGTTCAAGGTCTGCTGCAGTAATTTCTGGGAACAGTGCAGCCCCCGCCCATAGAGCAGACACCCACTCTGGAGCTCCTCCCTGCCTACACGGCTGCTCCAAGAACTCCCCTAGTGACTAGGCCTGGACCCAGGCCACCAGAGGACCACATCCCAGAAAACAAGGAAGACATCACGGGGTGGGAGTGGGGAGGTGTGTGGTGGGGGAAGGGGGGGGTGCCTGGAGCTTGTTTGCTCATTTCATTTCTTAGCACTCCAGGCAAAGACTGATCAGGAGTGACTGTAAAGGATGTGGCCTGATGGTGACAGGAGCCCAAAAGCCCTATGGGGACTCCTTCCTGTCCAGTGAAGAGTATGCAGGCGTGCCATGATCTCACCAAGCCCTCCGGCCTGTCACAGGGGCATGCCAACTTGTACAGGACATTCTGTGCATCTCTGGGATGCCTCTTACACTCCTCTTCCCAACAGATTCACTAAGAGAGCGCTCTAGAGTCTTTAAAAGGCAGCAAGTTTCCTTTCCAAAACAGAGACATATCAGCGAAGGCAGATTTAACATAAAATGAAAGCTTTGATGAACCATGGGACACAAAGGGAGATGGGGAGTGAGGCTGAGCTTAGTGACCAAATTTCTGATCAACAACTCACAGAATCCTCTGTAGGATGGGAGCAGACCTAAGAACAGGGGGCCAGCGGCTGGGACACAGGTGTAGGGAGGGACGGCCTCCCTGAAGCAGCTTTTCCACTTGGAATCACACGCATACATACTCCACTGGGAGTAACGTGAAGGATGCTGACAGTGAGGGATTCTGTGCATGGGGGGACAGGGCTATGTGGGAACCCTGCACTCTCTGTTTAACTGTGAACCTAAAACTGCTCTGAAAGATAAAATCTATTTAAAAAACAAAACAATTAACCTTAAAAGAAATTAGCCTCTCCACACTGTCATGTGATTTTAGACCAGAAGCTGGAGCCCTGTCCTGGGCTCTAGTGCCCTCAGGAAGCCCAGCAGCCGGGCACCCCAGACAGGGGAGGCCAGGTCATCGCTGTCTGTGGTCAGAAGTTTTCCACGCAGAAGAAAGCAAGTTGTATAGGTGAGAAGCTCTACTCCACGACTGCCTGAGGCCCAGGTGGTAGTGAAGTCACTGCACCGAGCCAGCAAACCAGAATGCTCTCATTTCCCAAGGCCTCTGGCAGTTTTTACTTTTCCCTTCTGCTCAAGACTGGAGGGAGAAGACCGTTGGGGACAAAACCCAGCCACCCAAGACCTGAAACCGTGAGCATCAGCTCCTGAGGCATTTCGTGTGACTCTAACCCCCGTGTAGTCACTCCTCTGCTTGAGTAGGTGGGTGTCAGTGTGCACACTTGGGCCTGCTGACGGCCATACACACACGCAGCTCCCCAGACAAGGGGGGTGTAGAGAGGGCCTGTCTAGCCGGTCTCCTCAAGAGCTGCTCCAGCTCACACAGACCTCCCTTTCCACCCTGTACACTTGCTGCTGGACGTGTTTTTCCCAGTCACAGACAGCAAACATTTTAGACTCTGTGGCTGTCCGGTGGCTGTGCCCGTCCCAACTCTGCCATGAGAGTGTGAAAGCAGCCATAGAGAACAGGTGTGTGAACGAACACGGCTGTGTGCCAAGGAAACTCTAATTACAGGCACTGAAACTTGACTTTCGTGTCATTTTCATGTGCTGTGAAATGTTCTTTTGATTTTTCTTAACCTTCAAATTGATAAGCACAACATCCATTTTTAGCTTCCTGGCCGTACAGAAACCGGAGATGGGCTGGATGGCACCTGCAGGCCAGGTTCTGGCCCTGCTAAGAGCATGCATGCCTCTCAGGAGGGCTGCGCCCAACTGCACAAAGTGCTAACCAGTCCATCATGCCCTTCAGCACCAGTGACTTGGTGCAAATCAGTCACACGCCAGCAGGCACCTCTATGGATCCAGCCACACCACTGGGGACACTGCAAACCGAAGGCTCACAAGAACATGGCTAACCACCGAGAAGGAAGGACGACTTCCTCGAGGCGGTCACCCTTCCTCACCCTTCAGGAAGAGGACAGTGATCTGGGAGCTGACTGGTAGGACTGAGGAAGAGAGCTTTCTTCAGTCATAGTTGAATGACAACATGCTTTACTACTAACTGAGCCAGGCCCTGAAATATGCACTTTGCATAAATTTCCTTTTTAACCTTAAGGACCTGCTAACACAGGCTATTATTCTTACTTCACAAGGGAAGGAAACAAGAGGCTGACCACCTTACCCAAGACCACAGAGCTAGGAGGGGCCCGGAGCCTTGTCTTGTTGGAACCCAGAGCCCACCAGTGGAGCTGGGCTGGCAGGTGCCTCCCTGGTACATCATCCGCCCAACACCTGGCCCAAAAGGCACTCAAGGTCCTTCACCATCTGCCCCTTGGCCCCCCAAGCTGGACAGAGCTTAAGCCTAGGTCTTGATGAAAGGACACTTGGCTTAAACTGGAAGAGATCCTGCGCCCTGACCTCATCAGCTCCCCAACACGGGATGTAACTGCTTTGCCCTTTTAAATCAGTATTAGTCCAACCTCACCTAAAGAGATCACCTTCTTTAGAGAAAAAAATGTTCGCTGCGCAATTCTAAGTGCGAGCTGCCAGCTCAGTCCCTGGCTGCACGAATCTTCACATACACATCGTCCTCAGGCATGGGCTCAAAGCCATGTCTGCATGCCCTGGAGTTGGGCCTGGGCATCTGGGTCAAAGGCAGTGTCCTACCTTCCTTGCTGAAGCTATTGTTGGCAAGGTATGCCTGGATGGTGGCATCATGGAGTGTGACAGTGACATTGTGCATGTGAATCTGGTTGTTGCTCACACATCTGTATTTTTTATTTATGTCAGCCCTGATGTCAGTTGCAGATTCCACAGTCTTGATAACTGTAAAGAAAAAAAAAATCAATTTTTAACTACTTGAACTACTTGGTTAAAATTTTAGACACTCTCCAACCCAATTTCCTTAACTTTATAACTGGTCAGTTTTGGTTCTTACCCTTGGAGCTTGCATTGGGGAAAATCTGTGTGTCAGACAAATTATAAATAAAACTCATCAGCTGAACACTGTAACGTGTTGCATTTCTTGTGAAACTGAGGGTCAGTCCATGTCCTCTTCCAAAAGCAATCATGAGACTGGGGTCAGAAGCGTTCTCTTTACCACAAGAGCTGCTATTTAATACTGCTGCATCAGATGGCAGGTCGAAGGTTACATTCTAGAACAAAGGACAACAGACCCAGTCAGAATGCAGGTCACGAAAGGGATTCAGACGCGCCAAAGGAAGACCTTCAGGAAGTCGGACCTCAGCTCCCTCTCAGATGCCGTTAGCATATTCATTTTTAACATAAATAAAAACACGAGGAAAATCAGTATTATGTGTCGGTACAGACTGAAAAATAAAGTGTAAGATAAAGCTGACAATTATTTAATTGAACGTTCTTTGTTAACATAATTTTAATTTATAGCAGAATTAAAACTAAAATTACCTTGGTAAACTGAAATAATTCTTACCAGGCTTCAAGTGAGCTCTGTATTTATATTTGAAAAAGGCACTACTACTTGTTTGCTATCAAAATGTTTAAGGAACATGTCTCCTTATGGGACAGATGATAGCTACATGTGTAGTGAGCACAGCATAATGGATAAACTTGTCAAATCACTAAGTTGTAACCTGAAACTGATGCAACATCATGTGTCAACTGTACTTAAAAAAGTCTCTTTAAACAAAGAGAAAAGGGTGTTTGCTGCAGAACTATTTGAATTGACCACTACAGACAAAACAAACCACTACAAAACCACCTAGAGACCCCCAAAAGGAACTGGACCAGCTAACCCAACTGTGGTGATGCTGTCCACTAATGCTGCTCCCAAAAAATGACAGAACTCCACGAGGTGACAGAGATACGGTGATAGAGAGTAAGGCACACAGCAGCATGCGGGTGATCCCATTTGGGGAACATAATATTTTTCAAAATGACATTGAAAAAACCCAAACACAAAAAAAGTAAAGTAGCAACGACCACAAAAGGCGTTTGGACCAGTCTCTGTAACTTGAAACGCTTCTGCGGGACAGAACCTGCCCAGGCCTCTTCTGTCTTGGGTGCAAGCACGTTTACGTGGAGACCCGCACACACGAGTTGATGAGGCCTGAGCACCTGGCACAAAGTCCCGAGTGCTCCAAAGGAGCTCTGTCCTTCCCACCAACACTGGGCCCCACTACTGCCCCTGAGTGGTAGTAAGATGATCCGATGCGGTCAACATGGGGGCCGGGCAGGAAAAATGTGGTTTCAACAAAGAACTGAAAACATTTGGTTTAGAGATACATTTAAGAGTCAATGTTAAATAGAAGAAGTGAAATTGAAAAAAAAAGAAATGTCCACCAACAGGTAATTAACAAAGAAAGAAATACAAATGCACCTTATTTGTTAGAAATCTACAAATGCAAAAAGCCTTTTTTATCCTGCAGAAGTACAAGTTGTTTTAAGAGGACAACTGAGGGGCATCTTAGAGTAGGACGGTGCTTACAGACGGCCTGGCAAACAGCAGACACAGTGGTGCCCTGAGCCTGAAAGAGTATGAGACGACCGGGGTCCCAGGAGAGGCTCTGACCCATCAGGCTGGTCAGCACTGTGACCACAGAGGGGAGTCGCGCACAAGTCTGGGACAACGCTCCCACGGGGCAGTGAGAGCAGACAGCAGGATAGTTTACGAGTCACGACTGTGGCTTCAGGGTACACGGAGCACAGGCCACGGCCCAGCAGGGCACATGCACATGCTACTGTGTTACAGTGATGTCCTTCTCCAAACACTTACTTAAAACAATAATTTAAAAGACCTTCACACACACCCCACACACTGCATGGAAGACCTGGTGTTTCCTACCTTAGGCCCGCTCCTGGTGTCATAGCTGGCCATGAAGGCAGCGGAGAAGTTGGCCATGATGCAAGCTGTCCCGTTGGCGTCCTTTACCACAAACACCGCTGCTGCGCCGTGTACGAGACCTGCTAACTCCAGGAAAGACAGAAATATCCAAACACAGTTTTGAAAATACAACTGGATGCTTCTGTTGCCTCTAGCCATGGCAACAATGGGCTTTATTAGGAAACACCACTGTGCTTCTTAAAAAATGAGATACATGGGACGCCTGGGTGGCTCAGTCGGTTAAGCGTCTGCCTTCGGCTCAGGTCATGATCCCAGGGTCCTGGGATCGAGTCCCGCATCGGGCTCCCTGCTCAGCGGGGAGCCTGCTTCTCCCTCTGCCTCTGTCTCTCTCTCTCTGTGTGTCTCTCATGAATAAATAAATAAAATCTTAAAAAAAAAAAAAATGAGATACGTGGATCACCCAGGCTGGGTTCAGCTGGGTCTCTGTCCTGTCCCTCCTAGATACAAGTCTGGAAACGTTAATTCTAAACCTATTGATCAGTTTGCCAACCTGTTCGACAGCTCTTTAATGCTTGATGTCAGGACACTGAGGGGAGGTCACCTGCCAATTTCCGGGTCACCCCTGGGCACACGTTGCTCCACGCTCAGTCCTCAGAGGGCCTCTGGAAGATGTGGGAGGGTCCTGGAGGCACAATTCAACCTAAATACTGACCTTCTGCAGAAGCCCATGGGAGAACTGGGGCTATCTTTCGGCATGGTCCTAAACTACTATTTAAAGTTGGACCTCTTGTTACCTCTCATGGGCTGCTGGCATGGCCGGAAAAGCCATGGAGTCACAGATCTGAGCTCTTTGCCCAATTTCAGAAAGCGTCTCAAAAAATAACGATTCGATTGAACCTGGACTTGGCTATGTGATGTTAGGACATCAGTCAACATGTCTAGGTAGGGCTGCCATATCCCAGAAAGAAGGGAAAGAATGAAACTCTCACAGGTCCCTCCAGCTTGGCAGCGATGGTGGCTATTTCCTCCTTAAATTCTCAGGGTCAGTGCCATGTCTGGCTTCATGACGTGCTAGAGCAGTAGGTAATTCCTCCAAGCCACATGTGTTAGTACACTCTTCTTCTACAGATGGGCAAAAATAGGTGTTTTCACTAGTTCTAAAGCCAAACACTGTCAACCAGCATCGCGTACCATATGATTCAGAAGTGATGTGCCTCCCTCCTTGCTGCAGCCAGTCCCTGCACGCCCTCAAGCCATCCTCCGGCCACTCCGAGTGTCAGCGTGACACAGGCACATTTCGAAGGCTCAGTAGACAGTCAGCGTTTCATTCTCAAATCCCTGTCCCTAGCAAAGTAAATGTCTCCAGCAAACACAGTTCATTTTACCCTTGGAGCTTTCACAAGACAAAATCTTTAAAGCCAACTGCTACTCAAGCACAAAGCAAAAAGTAGCCAGAAACCCCACATCCCTTCCCATAAGCTTATGGTACGAGAAATACCAACACCTACGCTCACAAGAAGCTGCCGCATGAGAATGCAGCTAACTAGGGCAAAGAAGAGACCTGCGCAGTTTCTGTCTGGTGTGCTGTGCAAAACTGTAACCTACATCCTACAATATCCAGGCAAGACTACACTAAAGGCAACTCTGATAAATGAATTTCCATTGTAAAACCTAAAGAACATTCCACAGCTCGTTTCTGACTCAGTGAAGGCTTTAAAAAAAGACAAATCACCCTCACGCCTTCAGAGAGGGGCAGGTTTAGTATACCAGCGGTCCAGAGAGACGCTAGCAGGGCAGAAGCAAGCGTGTTAAAGCACGGACACTGACTCAGATCATGTGTACATGGGCCACTGTCTGCTCCAGTCAAAGGCTCTCTCGGGCCTGAGGCGCCCTCACATGGCTGTGGCCCTGGCCCGGCTGCTGCAGTCATACGTGACTGCACATGCCATGGACACAGCAGGGCGCTGCCTCGCATGGGATCGTGCACGTACCACTTTTTACCAAGCTGCACTTCCATAAACGAGTTCCCTAAATCATTAAAACACTTTCTACGGACTCAAAGCACTTGATTAGGAAATATTTCACATTAAATAACTTCAAACACAGATTTTTTCACTTAGTAAATATGCTGAGGGTATGAGCCTTCAAAGTAAAACAAAGATGTATTACAAAAACAAAGTTAAAGTAAGTTTTACCAGTACTAGATACCCACAATTATTCTGGAGAGATCCAGAAATTTTCAATTGTTCAAACAAGAAACTTAGCCCTAGAAGCCAAATTTTGGTCAAGAAAAAGAGCTCTACAAGAGCATTAGAACATAAAATTATAAGAGAAACGTGTTTATGCTAATGGTCAGAAGTTTTTTTTTAAAGATTTTTTTTTTTTTAATTTATTCATTTGAAAGAGAGTGAGAGAGAGCGAGAGCGAGCACAAGCACGAGCAGGGGGAGGGGCAGAGGGAGAGGGAGAAGCAGGCTCCCGGCTGAGCAGGGAGCCTGACACAGGGCTCAATCTCAGGGTCCTGGGATCACAACCTGAGCTGAAGGCAGACGCTTAACCAACTGAGCCACCCAGGCACCCCTAATGGTCCAAAGTTTTTTTTTTTTTTTTTAAATTCTGTAACAGTGATAGCTGGTTAAGAAGAAAAAAACTCTTCTTAAATTAATTAAAATGTCACAGTGATTTGAGGAGTGTGTGTCCCTCTTCAAAGCTAGCTCCCTGGCCTGCTGGCAATGGCTAACCTCAAGCAGTCCTTCCCACAGGCATGAACTTAATCATTTCTCCAGGGATCATACAAAGGAGTAACTTTGGCTTCAAAGTACTCCCACTGGTAGAAATTCCATTCTCTAGAACAAGTACAGCTGTGAGAAGCATGACTATGACAGACTCCTCCATCACTTACTAGTTGTGTGACCTTGGGCCAGTAGCAATCGCTGCCTTCAGTTTATGCGCCTATGAACTGGAACAAGTGCGCTGACCCCTCGGGGTTATCAGAGTATCAAATGAGCTAGTGTACACAGAGCACTTAGTACAGGGCATGAGCGCTGGCTTTAATGCTCCCTGACGTTATTTAAATAAAGCTATTCAGACCTCATCTACCAAGTTCATCACTGAATCCTCAGTACCTGACACAAAACGTCAAATAAGTAAATTTTATTAAACAAGCACTTGCCATGTGCCAGGCCCTGCACCAAACACTTTGCAGTTAATTATCATGACAACTTAACAGGTAAATGCTATTATGACTCCCTTGTACAGCTGAGGAGACTGAGACAGAGACATTAACTTGCTCAAGGTCACACAGCTAGTGAGTGGTGCTGAGCAATCTGGAACTGGGTGCCACATCTGAACCGTGCTTCCTCTCCAACACTAGCCAAGTGAGCAAATAGGTTTCAAATTATGAAACACTCATTTCTGAAATGAAGACACTGCCATCCGAAGGAACAAGTCAATGAATTTCTACATTAGAATTTTTATAAGAGGGGTTAAGCATCTGACTCTGGCTCAGGTCATGATTCTGGGGTCCTGGATCGGGCTCCCTGCTGGGCAGGGAGTCTGCTTCTCCCTCTCCTTCCGCCCCTCCCCCCTGCTCATGCACACTCTCAAATAATTAAAATCTTAATTTTCTTTTTTTTAAATTTTTTTTTTTTTTTTAGATTTTTATTTATTTGAGAGAGACAGAGACAGCGAGATAGAGAGCACAAGTGGGGAGGAGAGGGAGAAGCAGGCTCCCCACAGAGCAGGGAGCCCGATGTGGGACTCGATCCCAGGACCCTGGGATCATGACGTGAGCTGAAGGCAGACGCTTAACCGACTGAGCCACCCAGGCGCCCTCTTAATTTTCTCTTTAAGAAATACTTCCTAGTTTGTCTTGGCTTGATGCTTTTAAATCCAGTATTTTTCTTCTTAATCAGTAATACATAATCATCTATGAAGATTTAAAGGAAGAAGGAAAAAAAGACTAAGGTTCCATCCCTCACAGGGAATCACAACCCACAGAGGCAGAGCCCGAGTAGACACTTCTGAAGAGCTGACTTATGCACATCTGATTAGGGACTGCTGCTGTAAAACCGGGTGCTATGTGTACACACGAAACACTTACTATGTGTGAGGCACAAGATGGGCTGTAAGATGAGGAAGGGAGACCTGTGTGTAAGTAATCACAGCACAACTAAAATGACGTTCTAGGAAAAACTCATGCTACACATGCATGTAGCCAAGATCCGTGGATGCAGAGAGAAGGGAGCGTCTAACAACAGAAATTTGAAACCATGGACCCCGAACACTTTGACTTCAAAAATAGTTAAGAATTTGGTCACCAACCCAAGTAACTGACAAAAGTCCCACAATCAAGAATAACGTTAATTAGAATAAAACTTTTCGGGCGCCTGGGTGGCTCAGTTGGTTGGGCGACTGCCTTCGGCTCAGGTCATGATCCTGGAGTCCCGGGATCGAGTCCCGCATCGGGCTCCCTGCTCGGCGGGGAGTCTGCTTCTCCCTCTGACCCTCCTCCCTCTCATGCTCTCTGTCTCTCATTCTCTCTCTCAAATAAATAAATAAAATCTTAAAAAAAA
>NC_138371.1:175779150-175855782 GCF_054177405.1 Leptonychotes weddellii | reverse complement strand
ATCACTGGTAACAGGAATCTTTGCAAATCTACTCAGGTCCTCAGCCTGTTGCTTTGCATTCCTCCATATCTGTGCCTACGTTTACATAATGACCTGTCTCGGCAAGAACATGCACACACGTGTACACACACACGTACAGACGTACCCAAATATACATGCACACATACAAACACGTGTATGCACGCACATACTTGCACACGCACACAAATACACATACGCAGACACGCTCACACACACACACTCTGGAGCCCCTTCCTCCCAGTCTGCACACCTGCTCGTGTCCTCGCCCAGAAGAAGCGCTGCCTTGCCCCTGCCATGGAGCAGTGGCCCCTGGTTACCACAAAAACTGGACGATTCCCAGCTCCCGGTGCAGTGACCATTTCTTCCCGCAAACTCCCTCCTCAGTTCCTGGCACCCACACTTGTGTTCCTTCTTCGGCTCTAATCCTCATTCGCGTCTCGTAGCGGCGCCTCGGCGTGCACAGCAGCATTTACTGAATGTGTACCGTGCACCAGACGCTGCGCACGCAGGGCTAAAATGTGCCCGAGAAAGTCTCCTCGAGGAGACAAGCGCAGCCCCCGGCGACACACGGTACCGCCAGAGCTGGGGCCGGAGGGGAGCGGGCTGAGAGGGGGTCCCGAGGCCGGCCCCGCGACCCTGACATACACTGGAAGTCGGATAGAGGGGGGGACACGGCAGTGACCGCGCTCGGCCCACCGAGCCTGGGCTCCCTACATCCGGCCCTTCACCAGCCCTGAGAACCTGACAACTTCGAAACCGGGCCTCTGACGTGCAAGAAGATACCGTGGCCACGAAAGGGTCTGCTGCTACGATCGAGCCCTCAGAAAACAGCGACAGCCCACTGCAGAAGCACACGTGGAGAGGGGCGCCGTGGGCAGGGGTGGGGGAGGCCGCGGCCGCCGCTTCTCGTGACATCCGGTGGTCTGTCTGCTTAGCGAGTTTCTCCGAAAGAAGGTGGGACGGGAAGACGCGGGGTAGGCAGAACACCTCCCGGAATGGAGCCGCGAGTCCTGGCAGGGCAGCAGCACAAAACTCAGGAATAGAAGACTTCGACTGTGTGGAAGAAACTCCAAAAAACAGGTGAGTTACAAAATGGCAGTAGACTTTAGAGCTGGAAACTCTTGGCGCAAAGCCTTCCCAGCTCTGAGGAAGATGACCTGGACCCTAGGGTTTTCTATGCAGTCAAGCGAGCAGAAGACAGGCAGGGACCTGGACGAGCATCGCCCGTGCGTTCTCTCGCAGTCTCCGAAGGGCAGGCACGGCCGGGAGAGGACCCGCAGGGGAAAGGGCAGGCGCTCGGGACACGCCGACCCTGGTGACAGGACGAGGCAGGCGCTTCTCCGTCAGCAGAGCGAGTAGAGACGGCAGGAGAACACAAAGCCACGGCCCGCTCAGCGCGGCGACCCGGGACGCGGAGGGAAGGAGCCCGTCTGTCTGGGGTGCTGAGTGCGCGCGCCGGGCGCTGGTGCAGGGTCACCCTTGGTGGACTCGGGGCCAGGGTGATCGTGGCACCACAGCCGGAGACGAGCATTCGGCTTTAGACGAAACGGGCAAAGTCTGAGCGTTAATACAAATACGTAAACATCAAAGTCACCTGACCAGAGCGGTCAGAAATCGGGAGAAAGACGTGGGGAGAAGCACGGGGGGGAATACGGGCCTAAGGTCCTCTTGTTCACAGCAGATTCTCTTGAGAAACAGCAAATTCGGGGAGCAAGGAAACGGAGGTTCGCGCGATGACAGGAAGTAAACGACGCGCGGCCGGCGAGCTGGGGCCCATGCCAGGGGCCGGGGGGGCGGGGGCGCCGCTCTCTCTTTCTTAATTTGTCATTCATTTTCCTTACGTTGCTTTGACAGAAATTCGGACGGAACGAAGGGTACACAGTGCGAAGTCCACTCTGCCCCGTCCTCACCCTCCAGGATGCCACGCGCCCTCGCGGCCTGGCACACTCCCTGCCTCGCACGCTCTGCCACGTGCCGGCGGACGCCCGAGAATTCGGTGACAAGACGGCGTCACCGCGAGTGAGCGACACGCCGCCGAGTAAGCGCCTGCAAACGGACTCTGTCGGGTCAGAGGTACGGGCGTCTCTGAAGCTGAGATATGCTTGCACGTTTGCTGAGAGGCCGTCACCCCACATCACCGCCCGGTGGGCCGCACGGGGCCTCCCGCCAGGCCTCTTCAGTTCCCATGGCAGGAGCGGGAGGCCCGGGAGGCGGGCTGCGCACCGAGCGGGGATGTTGGCCACGGGCCTGTGGGCAGTGGCCTCCCCATCCCCGTGGCTCTCCCACCACCTCCACTGCCCCCCAGGCCCTGCTTTCCTGCAGCCCGGCACCTCCGGGCCGTCCTTCCACGGGGCCCCTCACCCTGGGCCTGGAGATGGGCAAGCGGGCTTCCCTTCCGCTCACTGCCACCAGCAGGCCAGTCTCCCCACTCCGTGAACCCTGGCTTCTCTGAAGCACACACCTCCCGTCTCTCCGCCCAGTCCCCTCCAGACACGCACAATTCCTCCCCCGGCGGCCAGCCTTCGTGGAGCCGGCTGCCCCCACCCCTGCCCACCTGGGCGGCACCCCCTCCTGGCTCGGGAAGCCTCTCCACACGACGGTGCCCAAACATCTGCAGAGCTCCGAACCGACGTGTCTCCGAGTGACCTTTTGGAGTCCACCCGGGCTCCAGCCGTGGCTCTTCTCCTTTCCGGAAATCACAGTGGGTGGGCGCGCCCATACCCACCTCCTCGGCCCGTCCCGGTCCTTGAAGCTCACCCAGAGCACGCACAGCCTCCAGACCCACACGGGTCGCCGGCCCACACTCGCCCACTGGCAGCTCTACACACACTCACGTAATTAGCGCCGAGTCCTATCCAGCACCCCCCAGGGACACTGTTCCCCACGTAAACTTTCAGAAGGCCACTTGGCACTTGAGAAATACATGTATCTTATTTCACGGTTAGACTTTTTTCCAATGAGAATTTAAAAAAACCCTGTATCTCATGTTTTCTTCTTATATTTATGGCTTCATTTAACACTTAAATCTTTGACCACTGGAACTTATTTTGGTGTCGAGGAGGATAATCCACCTGTGGTTTTCTCGAGGTGGTAATTCAGATCCTGCCCGACGACGCACCCCTCACGTTGCACCACGCTCCTGTGTGTGGGTTATTTGTGGACTATTTGGTTCCGGGAGGCTGCTGCGTGCCAGGAGCATGTTGTTTCACTGATACCACGCTAGGACAGGTTTTATTTTTTTTTATTTTTTAAAGATTTTATTTATTTATTTGAGACAGAATGAGAGACAGAGAGCACGAGAGGGAGGAGGGTCAGAGGGAGAAGCAGACTCCCTGCCGAGCAGGGAGCCCGATGCGGGACTCGATCCCGGGACTCCAGGATCATGACCTGAGCCAAAGGCAGTCGCTTAACCAACTGAGCCACCCAGGCGCCCTAGGACAGGTTTTAAAGCCACTTGTGGCTATTTTTGCCCATCTGCTTTTCTCCTGTGACTTCGGGATCACCTGGCCTGTGTTCTAAGGTTAAGGGCCGTGTGGCGTCCTCAGATGCTGCAGATAAATTAAGATCAGCCACTCCGCTCCTTTCTCAGGCTTTCTCTCTGCTCCCATGTCATTCAAACACACCTTTCATGTGGATATTTCCTTGTTTGCTACTAGGAATTTTGTCATTGTTTTGTGGCTATTGAAAACACGACTTTCCATTATGTTTTGGCTTTTCTGCTCATTTTGTGTTCTGTTAAAAACTTAGCTCTTTTTTTGGTCACAGCTTCTTCTCTGCTTCTCTTAGATTTTCTGCGCTCACCGCCTCTCCAGTTTCGCAGCCCCTGCCCCCCCTCACTTCCCCTACATCATCTGTTTGGCCGCGTCGGCCTTTCACTGCAACAACAGCCTCCCCGACCCCTGATTTGTGAGAGGACGGGACAGCTCGACTCCTGAGAGTGTGGCCCCGTCTGCCCCGCTGTCCTGGACGTGGATTTTAAGTCGCTGAAGAGTTATGAAGAATGTAGTTTGCATACCACAGGTTTTATTAATGTAATTTTAAGGCCAATTAAACTAATTTTATTCAGAGTTAAGTCTACATTAAATTACAAGATTAACAATCTCTAGAGACAATAAACGTAAAATTTAAGAAGTAGAAATCTATTTGGTCTTTTATAGACCCCATATTATAGAACTGACAAATGAAAATTTACAAATATAGAAATAATGATACTTCAAGGATGAGGATTTTCACATGGAAACCCATAAGATGTCATATTTTAAACACGCATGTTTCAAAAAGGGAGAAATTTTTAATAATTTAGCACAAAATTAAATTATATAAACTTGGTATATCCCAGAAAATATTGCTTTAAACACTCATACCATGATCAAAATTCCTTTGGTAGCTTTTAATCAAAATGAAACATGCTATTATGTAAAATATAAAGTACTTTTAAATGTTACCAGAAAAGTATCTTTGTTACAGTTACGTACTAACATCATCGTCCCCCTGCTCAACCTCACCTACACACACACACATGAAACCAGGTGCCAACAAAGTCCTTTTAATCTTTTGACAAAATAACCTCTGCTTCACAATATCAAGACTTGGAGTCTCCTAGAGAACTTTTTACAGTGGTCACAGCACAGAGAGCAACAGCCGTCCCTGCACAGGACTGTAAAAACAAACCAAACTTTATTCGAGCAATTAAACAAATCAAACAGCAGTTACCCCGATGCACAAACAGGGGCTGCTAGACGCAATCCTGGAAGAGTAAACACAAACACACCGTCCCCCAAACCCCTAAACAGAAAATTCACAAACAACTCAGTGGAAGTAGAACAAAGATGCGCATGGGTTCCTGCGGCAGGTACGCCCGACCCGGTGTTGTCCCGGCACACGGGAGTGGTCTCACCGAGAAAGCTCGCTCTAAAAAGTCAGCCATCGGAACTTCAAACGTATGGAAAGTAAAGGAAACAAAGAGATGCCAGGATTAGGTTGCATAATCCATTAGCCAGTGTCTGACACCGACTGCCTCTTCCTAATGCTTGCCCACAGAGGGCTCTCGTTCCTAATAAGCGTCCCATCAACTAAGAGAGCCTGCCTTCAGGACCTCTGCCGCCCGCAAATGCAGCACGGAGGGTCTTTTCAGCTGTGCATTCATGACCACACACGCACCAAACCAAACCTTCAGCTTTCTGCCACAGAGCACCATGTGACAAAGGACACTCTTTTAACCAATAGCTTCTTGTCCAATCTCAAAGTCATTCTGCAACAGAGCAACAGAAACGATTTAAACACCAAAGAGAGTTAAGAGGAAGAACTGGAGGGAAAGACACATATGCCATTCGCAAACCCTCAAACTTTGTGAAGGGTGATCCAAGAATCATCTCTTTTCCCTCGAATCCCAAAGTCTCCGTGCTGGCTCAATGTCAGAAGTCCTGGAAACAGCACGGAAGTGCTTCACTGCTCTGAAGATACATTCTAGTGTCTCGCTGAGAGAAAAGGGCGGCCGACACATCAGGCCACGTAGTGGTACTGATTCGGATTGTCCTTGTCTCTCTCCATATAGTCTCTGTCTATAAGAGATTCAATTCTCTTTTTCAAATCTCCAGGCTGAAAAAGAAAAACAAAACCCCTCCATTACAGCAGCATTAAATTTACAAACATAGGGGAGCAGAACGTATGCAAGAAGTATGTGATTATAATTATGTACATATATTACATACATGATTACAGAAAATGTATGTATCTGTATGTAAGCTATTTATAATTATTAGTTAATTACAAAATGAACCCGATGGAAGTCCCTACACTTCGAAGACAGTGCCAACCTTACCTCTTGATGGCAGCGCTCGCACGTGAACGGACGGTCAGAGCGGGCCGCGCGTGCTCAAGGGTGAATGCGTTCTTTACCAGCACGCACTCACGCACTCACTCCCACAAGCACGGCCGACCCTACCCCAGGGTAGGACATCCCATCTGTGTGACGGGGAACCTGATGTTGCGTCAGGGCATGTCTCCCATACTGTGTTGTGTTACTGCGTCCTGACTGTGCTCCGGGGAGGGGGTGGGAGCCCAGGCTGCGAGCGCTCCCACGTGAGGAGGCTGCCCGGGAAGGGCGCCCCCGCTCTGCTGCGGGAGGAAGCACACTCATGTCGCTTATGAACAAGCTTCTCCCTGTCCAAGGGCACACGCTCTCTATCAAAAGGCGTAGCCTTCTGTTCAGTTCATACGTTCACAAGATACGGGATCAGGGCTGAATCGCTGCTGCGGCCGCTGCACACCTCCCCCGCCCTTCAGTCCTTTAACTGCTGGGTTTCTCATCTGCGAAGGGAAAGCGAACACTCGCCCTGCTAGAGGTAGGAAAGAATGGTGCCCACAGCAGGGTTTCGTGACGGCCCAGGCACTGTGGAGAATGCGCCGTCTCTGGAGGGCACAGCTGCCCCGTGCTTGCTCGGGTAAGACAGCTCCGGCTGCGTCGGCGTCTGCTCACTGACCCACCTCAACTTGACTCCCTCAGTGAGGATGGAGGGTGAGCTGCTCTTCTACCAAACTGGACAACACAGAATCAGGGAACTTCCACCCCAAAGGAACACAGGGCCAGGCTCAGGCACTGAAAAGCCAGGTCTCATGAGAGCCCCATACTTTCCAGGTGGAGGCTCATGTTTCAAAGAGCTTTTCCTAATGCTTCCCTAACCGGTCCGTACTCCACGTATGTCCATACGTCCAGGGCAGTAGCTCTCAGTCTGTTCAGGGTCAACTTTCTCATGCACAGAAACAAGGAGAGATTATCAAAACAGAAAATGGTCTGGAGCTTGTCAATGCTGAGTAAATGAGCTGTTAGTGGGATTTCCTCAGAATCCTAGGGCATAATCTGCACAGCTACACTACTGAGAAACATGGTCTCAAGCTCTGCCACGCGCCTCCCCCTCCTAAAAAGGTATCAAGTACAACATCCCTGCAAGCGGGAGTTTTAGGGACCTCTCGTCCCCAGATGGTCACAAACAGCATTTGGGACAGAGACTCTGCTGTCATCACTTGCTGGCTGTTCGACAGTCGGTGGGCACACAAAGGTAGACTCGTGCAAGAAAACGATCACCTGTGATGCAGGACAAATGAGTCTACAGTGTTAAGAGCTGAACACGCTTTTTCAATGTTCAGCACAATACTACAAGTTTAATTAAGCTAATATACATTTACCTTTACTGGAAATTTCAGCTGATTATACAATTCAGAAACTAGAAGATTATGACCAAGAGTCTTTCTCATCTTCATTATTCTGACAATAGCAGCATCAATCTGATACTGTCTGTCCTGAAACACACGCTCGGTGGTGCTGACTTGTTCTTCCACCTGCATTTGCACACAAAAGAGTGAAGTTTAAAGATATATTTTGGCGTTATTTCATATTGTTGAGTTTGATGAGAAACTTCTGATGCAAAGGAAGGCCAAACTTTGGGTAAATCCTGTTCTGTTATGCATTTTTATTTGTTCGAGCAAAACCTAGCTTCCCAAGGACAACACGACTTCAGTACCAGACCTTGAAAAATAAAGTTGTATTTCCCTTATAAAAAGGCTACAAAATACTACATAAACTCTATATAATCCTGGATTAGATCCAGTAGCACAGTAAAAACAAAACAAAGCACAACAGCTATCAGAGATTACTCTGGAAATGTAAGCTTTGCTCAACATCAGGAAACCTACTAATGTAACTAATATGACCACAGCAGTTTCAAGATTAGATTATATGATCATCCTGACAGATGCTGCAAAGGCATAATAAAACTGAAAATCTGTTCTTGATCTAAAACAAACTTTAACATATAAGGAGAAATTAAAAAACAAACAAACAAACCTGAACATTCAGGATAAAAAGCTGTTATCAGAAGCAAACAGCGGGTGGGAGGATGGGTTAGCCTGGTAATGGGTATTGAGGAGGGCACATTCGGCATGGAGCACTGGGTGTTATGCACAAACAATGGATCATGGAACACTTCATCTAAAACTAATGATGTAATGTATGGGGATTAACATAAGAATAAAAAAAAAGATAAAAAAAAAAGAAGAAAAAAAAAAGAAGCAAACAGCAAATACTGGTAACAATTTCATGTTAGTTACACAGCAACCTAATGGAGGTCCGCAGATCACGGGTGGGCAGGGGAGAGGCAGGGCTGTGCATGTATGTGACGTGTGTATGTTTCAGAAAGACAGAAGCCATGCTTTCCAAAGGGATCCATGACCCTAGAAAGGTTAATGTTCCCTCTACTTAAGAAAAAATGAGGAAGTGAAGAAAAAGCCTGGTAGCACTATTATTTCCTAAAAATGTTGTTTTGGGGGTGGGGGCGGGGTGCCTGGGTGGCTCAGTGGGTTAAGCGTCTGACTCTTGATCGTGATCCACACTGGGTGTGGAACCTACTTAAAAAAAAAAAAAAAAGTTATTTCAGAGATTCTAGCTATGCACTAAGAGAACTAAAGAGGTATGCTGAAAAGGAGCAGACACATGATAATTCTTTGTAGATGAGCTACAAATCCAAAAATCCAAGAAAATCAACTGAGAAACCATCAAAGACCATGAGAATTTTATAAAGTGGCTGGATACAAGATAAATACACAAAGATAAACAGTGTTAATATATACATACTGGTAATAATTAAACATGCCAACCGGGATGATTCCCTCTATCGGGTGCCAGCACGTTATTGGCCTTCTTGCCTAAAGTCTTCAGTGCCTTGCCCAAATCCCTCACAGGTGTGACCTGCCTCTTCAGGCCTCACCTAGCTCAGCTTTGCCTTTGGTGGGAAAGCCTTCCCTTACCCACGGTATTAGACTGGCTTTCCCATACTTCTCCATTGTAACTGTGACCTCAAGTCTAATGAGCGCAGCAGTGTGTAATCATCTGGTACCTGTCTGCTCCAAGTTCCCTCAAACAGAGACTTGTAAGAGTATGTTACTGTTAATGGATGAATTCTCAGCACTTCAGAGAGGACCTGGCCCAGAGAAGGTGCTTAATAAGTATGTGCTAAACTATCTACTAAATAGGCAAGGCTTTTAGTAGAAAACTCCCATGAAGAGATTTGTATTCATATATATACAAACACAGATATGAATCAGATTTAGTATGGTAAAAATGAAAACTGGAAATTAATGTAATGCACTCTGAATAAAAAATGTCCGTGTTCTTTTTTTTTTTTTTTTGAAGATTTTATTTTTATTTATTTATTTGAGACAGAGAGAATGAGAGAGATAGAGCACACGAGAGGGGGGAGGGTCAGAGGGAGAAGCAGGCTCCCCGCCGAGCAGGGAGCCCGATGCGGGACTCGATCCAGGGACTCCAGGATCATGACCTGAGCCGAAAGCAGTCGCTTAACCAACTGAGCCACCCAGGTGCCCAAAAATGTCCGTGTTCTTATTTGGAGGGCAAAGACAAGATAAAATTATTCTCAAGCTCACTGGGAGAGTAAGTTTATAGGAACAGGTACATTAATTAAAAGACTTTGGGTGCTGGCTATGAAACAGCAATAGAATTTGCAGAACAGAATTGAGAAACTGACCCATAATATCTGAATTTAATAAATAAGGGTGACAATTAAAATAAGTTGTCAGACAGTGGTATTTTCAATTCAGTTTTAGAACAGGAAGAGTAATTAGATTGCTTTTTGATATTAAAATAATTTCTATGTTGCTCAAAGAAAAAAATGTAAATACTAGAAAAATACTATTATTATTTTTTTTTTTTTAAAGATTTTATTTATTTATTTGAGAGAGAGAATGAGAGAGAGAGACAGCATGAGAGGGGGCAGGGTCAGAGGGAGAAGCAGACTCCCTGCTGAGCAGGGAGCCCGATGCGGGACTCCAAGATCAGGACCTGAGCCAAAGGCAGTTGCCCAACCAACTGAGCCACCCAGGCGTCCACAAGTAATTATTTTTTAAATGTTGGGGTAAAGGAAGGTTTTTCCTAGGCGTGACCCCCAAGTCAGAAACCATAAAGGAAAAGACTATGCTTAAGAATTTAAAAACTTCCATGTGGGGAAAAAAAAAAAAATCTCAAAACACAAAATTATCTGTCAGAAATGATGAAGGGTCAATCACTTTAATATATAAAGGACGCTTACTAATGAGAGAATGAATATGCCAACAAATGTGCCAGTGACCTGAACAAGCAATTAATTAGAAAAATCTATAAACATGAGCCACACCAACATTTCTAAGGTGCTGACAGGTGCTCGGCCAAGAGGTTTCGTAAACACTGTTCATGTAATTCACACAACCTGTGGTGGTATTATGTCTACTTCAAAAGCCGAAGACGTGAGGATCAGAAAGACTACATAATTTGCGTAAGCTACTAACTGGCATAAAGATGCTCAAAGAAATTCAAGCTAAAATGGCAATGAACTACTTCTGTGCCTGTAAGAACAGGGTGGGCAAAGGGCCCTCTTGTGAAACTGGACACTGAAATCTGGTAAAAATCTGTCAGACTTCCATTTGGCAAAGGGTGGTCAAACTAACAAAAGTACATTCTTTGACCTTGTATCTCCAGGGCAACAATTTTATTTATTTTTTTAGGTTTTAAAAAAATTCATTTGAGAGAGAGAGAGCAGGGAGAGCAAGAGAGCGCACAAGCAGGGGGAGTGGCAGGCAGAGGGAGAGGGAGAAGCAGGCCTCCCGCTGAGCAGGGAACCCGATGCGGGACTCCATCCCAGGACTCCGGGACCTGAGCCGAAGGCAGACACTTAACCCACTGAGCCACTCAGGCGCCCCAGGGCAACGATTTTATACTAAAGAAACATTCTAACAGGCACACAGGAATCTCTGTGCCAGGATGTTTAATGTAACGTTATTTCCTGTAGAGATGGAAAGAACTTAAATGCCTTTCAACATGGGCACTGCCAAGCTCCCACAGATTCACACAACCAACAACTCTGCACCCATGAAAAACCCAAGTCCTGACGTGGAAAGAGGCCCATAATAAAGAATAAGAACAGCTTACACAATGGTACATACAAATGGCATATATAGAGTAATCCCATTAAAGAAAAAAAAGATTGTATATTTACATCCTAGGAGAAAGCGGCATGAGTGCAAATAAAAGTGGCAGTAGAGATTATCTCTAGGGGACAGAGAGAACAGTCCCACTTTGAGATTATAACTCCAACATTGTACACCTTTTAATCACTCTGTCAGAAATTCCTAATATTAAAAAAAGATGGATCAAAGGATATATGCATTTAAATCCTTAACAAGTATGTCAAACTGCCCACTAAAAGCATCTTTTAAAAGGTAAAAACATAAAGAGAATGCCTGTTTTCTCACATACTTGCCAACTCTGGATATTGTCAAACTTTTAAACATTTCCTAAAATTGATAGATGAAAAGTGGAATATTACTTTAATTCGAATTAAAAAAGTTACGCGTGAGAATGAACATCTTTTATATAGTTTACTGGTCTTCGGCATTTCTTTTTGTGTAACCTAAACTTCTTTCCAACTGGGCTACACCTGAACACCTGTAGGTAAGTGAGGCAGCCGCAGATCAACTGAAGCTGTGCCTGTGTTTCTGGAGGGACCTGGAGCCTTCACAAGGCCTCTCCGCTCACGTACAGGCCCGGGGGCCGGCTGGACGCCCTGTTCTGTACGCAGTAGCAGGGGTGCCACCGCCCTCTGGGCCTGCCTGCCGACAACACCCCAGGGGCGCGAGGGCTTCCGCATTAGGAAGGGCCTGAGGGCAGCAGTACAGAACGTGCTCTGGACACGAGACAGCCGAGCGCCTCATCAAAGCTCCAGACGCTCCACCTGCACAGACCACAGCCACGATGTCCGTGGGTCTGTGACGCCCACGACCTCCAGCACTGTCACCCCAGGCCCTGGCTGAGGCCAAGGCTGCAATGCGCTGTGCAAAAATAAGAAGGCAGGTGACTGGGTTTTGGACAAGCTCTCGACGCCAACGGAATACGGCACAGGAAGATCTCTCACTGCATTCTTGTGAAGAGGATGGTAACTTACACGCATTTCCGTCTCACGTTCACTCCCACCATGAATACGAAGTTAACCAACGCTACGCTAGGGTGCTCAGAAAGGACTCTCAAGCACCAAGGGCCCCTCAGCGAGTGCCCTGCGGGTGAAATGAGGAAGTCCGTACGTACGGTTTCCTTCATCTGGATCTGGTTGATCTTTATCCGAAACAACTTGTGCTTGAACTCCCCATTGAACGTGAACGTGTCCCCGTCTTCCACCTCCTTCCCTTTGGGACTTTTAAGCAGAACTCGTGCTTTCCCACAGGCCAGGGACTGGAGCGTCCTTCGCAGTTCGCTGTCCTCTGCAAGGGAGAAAACCAGGCAGCGGCCACCACCACAGTGAGTGAGACTCAGTGTGGCTAGCAGAGGCTGAGTCTGCACCTTCGCTTAAACAAATACATGTTGTAACAACACCGACACCACACATTCCACACAACAACACAAAACCACACATTCATCCCGACAGGAGGACTCTTACCTATCCCCGTGGCCATTTTTATTTCTTCAAAGCTGAACCCGTCCCCTTCATTGAACATGAGGAGCACCAGCGTCTGGAAGAGGGACACTTGGAACTCCTTCTTTCCCTGGAAGAAAACGGGCGTAGCATGTGGGGAGTGGTGTGCACAATCTCTGGAAAAGCTGAAGAGGTTTCTTTTTGCTCTCAAACCGTGTGGGGTGTGGGGCTAGGAAATTACTAATCAGCCAGCAAACAAGAAGAAGTTAAGCAGTCGATTATACAAGAATAAAATGAAACTGGGCCTTGGACCTCACACCATCTGCCGCTCCTATTCACCGAGTGCCCGCGGCAGAGGCCCGCACATGCACGCGGGGAGCACGCACGCGGTGAGCTCCGTGTGGAGGAAAGCTGCAGGAGCTGGGGGAGGGCTGGCTGTGCAGAGGCAGGTGTGGTGTGTAATTCCCATACGCTGTGTACAGGCTGCCTCGTTTACAGGGCACAATACATCAGTGCCTTGTAACGGTAGCAAAGTAGAAATTTTGTAAATTTTCTGCTTAGTGTATACAACCAAATTTTATTTACAATACTGAAGTTAAACAGGAGCATGAAGGCTCTCTTGTGACCTGCTTCTTTCCGTTATCAGTACACAGAATGCACTCTCCTCTTGTATCATGTCCCTAGCACTGCAACAAATGGGCTTATTCATTACTCTGTGAAAACGTCTCATTAAGATGAGTTTCTGCAACTGGCATTACGGTGACAAAGCCTGTGACTAGAGGCAGGAGATGCGCTGCCAAAACCGCCCTCCCTAAAGCTCACACGCTGCCCCTCCCACTGGCGAGAGGTGCTGTTCTTCTAAGTTTTAGCCCTGATCAATTCTGCAGTTAAAATGCGGTGCTTTACTGCATTTTAATCTGCAACCCTGTGACTAGCAGAGAGGTAGAACATATTTTCACTGAATTCGATTTTTTTAAGCCTTGCTTTCATGAGCTACCTCTACACATCCTTTGCTCTTTTTCAAGTACGAGCGCTTCACGAACTTGCGCGTCATTTTCTTGCAGGGGCCATGCTAATCTTCTCTATCGTTCCAATTCTAGTCTATGTGCCGCCTAAGCCAGCACCCCTTTGCTCTTTTTTCAGTTAGGTAAATGCTTTTCTATTTTTATTGATTTCTTATCGACTTTTAGAATATTAATCCTTCAACTATTTAATTCTATTGACCCAGAAAAGCCAGTGCTGAGTTACACTGAATAATCTTTTTTTTTTGTTTGCTACCAAAGTTCAACCACAATTTAAAAAATGCTAGTAACATATTTATAAAAAATAAATGAAACAGACAAAGAACTTACTTCCTTAAACTCTGCTTTTAAAACAGCATGCCCCAATGTAGTTTGCCACTGAAGTTTTCGACCACTGTGCTTTCCGAGATAAAATGTCTTAAATACTTCCTGAAGTTTAACCATCTGCCAAGCACAGGAAAACAACAAATGTAATGATGCTAAACACCATTTGTTGAAATACCACATACTGCTCAATTTACAGAATTTTTACAATTCTTCAAAGCTGAATCTGGAAGGATAAAAGATCAGTTCTGTATTTTGACTGCTGTTTTTCTGGATTATTCTATGGCCTGTGAAGATGTGCGCCATCCGGGGTTTCCTCCCGCCTGCAACGCTGCAGGGAGTACTCGATGCACCTGATGTTCACACAGGCTGTGCTCTGCAGCATCCACACCGCACACTGGGCACCCCCAGCCTGCGGCACAGACCGTCCGCAGCACCGAGGCCAGCCCCGGTCAGAGCGCCAGGTCTCGGAGCTGCCGGGTGGGTGCTGTCAAAGCCCGCAAGCGGGCCTGCACAGGAAGCGTGACGTGCCACTGTTTCCATCGTTACTTTCTGGGAGGATTTCCCGTACCTTCCAGACCTTCTCCCACTTCTTTATTGCTATGATCTCACTTCTAAGTTCCCGAGCCCCTCCTCCTTGTCCAGGTGCCCACCCCCTCTGCACCCCGGCGGCATGCCACTCTCCCTGATGGACAAGCTCTCTGATCTCCAGCACAGCATTTCCGTGTGCACTCTCTGGGGCACCACACGCCCCCCTACCCTCTCCGCTCGGCTCCCTGGATGTTGCCACCACTCCGCACCAGGACAGCCGACGGTCTGTGCTGCTTCAGGCTTCAACGAGCGAGATGACCCTGCATGACAGCTTCGAGCGCACAGCCTCCCCTGCCCTCCGTGTCTCCGTGTCTCGTCCATTCCTTCTGAGCCTTCCTTGGTTGCTCTCCCACCAACCCTGGACACGGTGGCACCCTCAGCTCCCAGTCCTATGCGCTGGCCACTTGGCTCATTCCCGTCAGTGTCCTTGGCTGCTCCCAAGTTCTTAGGATAGAGGTGGAAACTCTCCCGAGGCTTGCCAAGGGCCCTTCCTTCCAAACCACTGACCGCACTGGCCTGTCCCGTGCCTCCTCCACTTGACCAAGCGCGCCATGCTGTCCTCGCTCAGGCTGCCACGGGAACCTGCCGCCATGCCCACTCATCTTTAAGAGCTCCTTCCTCACAGAGGTCTTCTCCAGCTGCTTGGCTCTGACAGCATTTACAGCAACTTGTGAACGTCCCTCCGGACAGAGAGCTCAGGGGGCAGGGCCGAGGGAGGGGACACCGCTCTTCCAGCCCGCGGCACCCTTCCTTCGTGCTCCATCCAAGTCAGAATGCCCGTCGGCCTCGCATCCGCACGGCAAACCTGTCCTCACGCTTCAAAACTATCCCGCACACCCACTACCCATCACCAACATCAAATCCCAGACACGACGGTCATTTCTTTTCTAAGTCTTTTAGTATATAATGAAAGGCAGTTACTCTTTCAGAACACGTACCTAATACCGTATGACCCCCAAGCAATAAAAGCCAATACTGTGATACACTTCTTAGAAACTTTCTCCCTGAGATTAATTCCTGGGAGTGGTACTAACAGTGAGAGGACAGAAGCTAACACTGAGGGATTACTATGTGCCAGTTACAATCCCAGGCTCAAAATGGATCAGAGACCTAAATGTAAGAGCTAAGACTATAAAACTCTCAGCAGAAGACAGGAGTAAATTTTCATGACCTTGGATTTGGCCATAGTTCTTAGACATGAGACCAAAAAGTAACAACAGAAAAAAACAGATCAGACTTCATCAAAATTCTAAAATTCTGTGCAAAGAACACCATCAAAATAGTGAAAAGACATCTCACAGAATGGGAGAAGATATCTGCAAATCACATACCTGGTAAGGATCTAGTGCCCAGAATACATAAAGAACTCTTGCAACTCAGCAACAGAAAGACAGGTAACACAATTACAGAATAGGCACAGGACTCGCACAGACAGTTCTTCAAAGAGAGACAGTGGCCAACGAGCACACGAAATGACGCTCAACGGTATCATTATTCATTACGGAAAAGCAGATCAAACCAAAATGAGACACTGATTCACACCCATTAAGATGGCTAAATCACAAGTGTGGATGGGGATGTGGAGAAACGGGAAGGCCTGTGTGCCTCCAGTGGGGGTGGGAAAGGGAGCAGCTGCCGTGGAAAACCAGTAGTTTCTCGAACAGTTGAACAGGATTATCACACGACCCAGCACTTCTACTCCCAGGCGTGGACCCCAAAGGAACTGAAAGCAGGGACTCCGGTATTTACAGGCTCCTGTCACAGCAGCGACACCCACAGTAGCCAAAGGTGAAGGACGTCCATGGAAGGACGATGGATGGTCAGACAAAATGTGGCCTGTGTGCACCCTGGAGTATCACTCAGCCCTAAAAAGGAAGGAGGCACGGCACGGGGTGTGGCAGATGGGCCTTGCAAACAGGATGTCGTCGAGAGGAAGAAGTCTGACACAAAAGGCCACACACGGTGTGTGGTTCCCACTATGTTAATAACCGGAACAGAGAATCCAGAGACAGCAGGTTGGCGGGTGCCTAGGTCTGGGCGAACGGAATGGGAGGGAGGGCGTGCTCAACGGGCGCAGGGCTCTGTCTGGGATGAACTAGATGGAGATGCCACCCAACTGCACAGGTTAAAGTGGTAAATTGTAGGTATGCTTCACCTATAATTGCGTTATCTGTATTTATATCGTAGGTATATTTTTAAAAGGCTCAGTACGGTAAGCCTCAAACATCTTCTGCTAGAAAACAAAAAAGTACTAAAAAACCCACAAGGGCCTGTAGAAGGACAAAGGGCCTGTAAGGCGCTCCAGCAGCCGGATGCGGGACAGCGTGAACATGGAGACAAGTAACCAAGAGTCCGTGAGTTCGTACAGATAAAGATAGAAAGAGCCACTGTTCGTCAACAGGACTCAGGAGTCACCCCGCAGGAGAGTCTGATGGGGAAGAAGAGGAGTATCTCCCCACAGGTTACTTCAAAATCACAAAAGGAAAAATACTAACCACAGTCGAGAAACCAGCTAACACCTTAACCCAATGACGACATGGGCCACCACCAACAGACGGGGGCCAACGGACAGCACGGGCCTCCTGACGCAGCGCTGAGCAAACCTGTGTGTGATTCTGGCTGGACAAGTATGGCCTGAATCGAGTCACACACGCCCAACGGAGATAATTCATGAAAACACGTGAGCCTCAAGAAAGAAGGAGGGTGGTGTAGCTGTGACGGAGAAAGGAGACCACGGCTCACTGCAGTGTGGGGCCTGGGCTGGGCCTGGACAAAACTGGAGAGGGCTCCGCATGGGATAATCACTGCAGCAGTGTCAGGGGTCTGACTCAACGACGTGCTCGGGGAAGCACCCACTGAGGTAGTAAGGGGTAGGGGGTCTCTCTCACGTGGCAGGGACACCCCACCCATCCATGCAGAGGGAAGGATCACCGCCAGCGGCAGGGCTGGAGACACAGGCAACAGCTTCTGGGGACACTCTGAACGGTTCTTACAAAGTCCCTGAGTCTCAACTACCTCAGAGTAAGAAGTGAACAAACCGGCAGCACCCCAACAGGCACAGGTGTGGCTGAGTGCGGTGAGGAGGTGAGGGAGGGTTTCTGCAGGAGACTCCATCTCGGACAGTGACACCCCGCGGCCGTGGAGAACGTGGGAACGGGGGCGGGGGGTGTGTGGAGCCCACAGGCAGCTTGGGATGGAGTCTCTGCATCTAGCAGCTGCACTCCCCACAGGGTGGGGACTCAGGCAGGGGGGTGGGGGACGACAGCAATCTGGTGTGCTGAGCCTGGGACGTCCGTGTGCACTCAGGCCCAGGGACTCACAGCCTGGAGTCTCAGTGCCTGTGTGGGCTGAGGAGGGAGCTGAAGGGCTCTGGGAATGTCAGTGTCCGAGGCAGAGGCAAAACGAAGACAGTGTGTAGAAGGGTACATCAACTGTACTACAACAATAAATTAAAAACAAACAAGCAGTAAGAATAAAACCACAAAGGCAACCAGTGGGGCCAGAAACAAGAAAATCCTGAAAGACCTGGTCTTGGAAATGGAACAAGCAGCCTCCAGAGGCACTGTTTCCAACCTGGGCTCCCTGTTCCTACAACTCCATGCCTTCCTGGGCCCTTTCTAGAAGGTCCTCGTCCCTGCTGCTTCTACTTCCCCGAGCCACACCAGAAGCAAGCTCTCTTCCACGTCACCTGGTATTATGATTGACGGTGCTGGGGCTGGTTTTAAGTTCCCGAGCCCAGGACCCTCCCTCCTCTCTGCAAATCCCCAGCAGGCCCGAAGTTGTGGCCGACCTACGAAGCCCTGAGCAGTGGCGCCCGTGAGACCCGGAGTGTCCACACTGGGACTGAATGACAACCAGCAAGCAGCGCCTCCCAGCACCTGGGCCGCTGCCTTCTCGACGGTCAGCCAGGGGCCTGGCGGGGGGAGGGGGGGGTGTCAGAAGGAGCCGGACAGGGTCACAGGCAGTCACTGAGCAACACTGCTTTCCAGAGACTACAAGGACACTGGGTCCGTGATGGTGGGATTTAAAACCCTCTCATTAAATATCTCGTGACAGATAACGCATCTGTGCACGGAAGGCGTGTAAGAAGCCTACGGCACTTTAGCAGCACTGACACAGGAAACGCGAAGGACAAATGCTCTTTCAAACACTCACTTCTGGAGTTAGATGCACTTCCATAGGCGTGTATGTGGGCCAGTAGCCCATCGTAAGTATGTTCACTGTTAGATCTATAGAGCCCGGGTCGCTCTGATTCTGCATATACTAAAAACAAAGACAACAAGATAAAATAAGTACTGTAGAATACCATCCAAAACAACCAGCTCATAAAAAGGTAAGTGGTGTTAATTTTCAAAATACGGTTCAACATGTGTTTGTATTTAGTCCCGAGAACACATTCCACTGAAGACACATGACACGGTCCAAAGCCACTTGGGATATTTCTCCTTCTTCTTTGGTTATGTTACCAACACAGGATACTATTACACTTATTAAATCAGATTTCTGTTATACATTTTTAGGGATTATTTTTCTTTTTCATTTTGAATTTAAGTTACTCAAATGTGTGAGGAGTGTCACTTTTAAGGCCGAGGGCTTGACATAACGTAAAGTGGGATCGCTTACATACAGCTGTTCTATTTGAACAAAAACACAGCTTGCCTGCTTGAACTGGACCATGATGTCCTTGGAGAGCTCCATGTCCTTGAACATGCCTTCCAGCTTGCTGGTGAAAGCGGCGCCACACTCTGGGACACAAGCAGAGGGCGTGAACACCACTGGGGACAAGGCCCAGCACAGAGGAGGGACACACCCTGGGGCCCACACACTTACCATGCTTTAGTTTTGACAACATCGATTTCTCAGCATCTACTGAGGCGCTTTTCCCAACCAGGAGTCTTTTGGCCAAATCTTTTTTATAAAATGCTTCGAAGACATCTTTCCCTATTTATAACCAAATGAGAACGACACGAGACATCAGACAGTTAATACGGAAATCTTCCCTCCGACTGTGGACAGTCTAAGTGTCCGTTCTGCGGCATGCTGCCCTAGCACGCAAGCCTCCTGGGACGCCACCACAAAAGAACACTTGCAATGCAATAGGCGGTGGCCATCCCTCTACCTCCTGTGCTACCACAAAGGGGAAAGGTCTCAGTCAAGCTTCCTCAAGAAAAGACAGGGCCCAGGGCGCCTGGGTGGCTCAGTTGGTTAAGCAACTGCCTTCGGCTCAGGTCATGATCCTGGAGTCCCGGGATCGAGTCCCGCATCGGGCTCCCTGCTCGGCGGGGAGTCTGCTTCTCCCTCTGACCCTCCCCCTTCTCATGCTCTCTCTATCTCATTCTCTCTCTCAAATACATAAAATCTTAAAAAAAAAAAAAGAAAAAGAAAAAGAAAAGACAGGGCCCAAATCCAGATGTCTGGACCGGGTAACCTTTTCTCCATGCTCAGTGTTAATAGGAACAGCGTAGAGGGTATCTCACCGTGAATGAACCTGAATATTATCATGACCTTGTCAAGAATCCTCTCCAGCTCTTCGTCTGTTGCTTCTTTATTACCCGCTCTCAACTTTGAATCAACGTGCTTTGCTGTGAGATTAAGAGTTTAAATTATTTGAAGAATAAGTATTTGTTATATGATACATTTTCTAAACAGAAAAAAGAACATCTTTAATTTCTACAAGCAAAAAGCAGATGGCAACCCCCTGGAACCTTTCTAAAATGACATTATATGACAAAAGGCAGATAATTTGATTTTCTAAGATATTTTCACGTTATGTGAGAATAAATACTTGAATCACATGCCTGGGTTTCACAACGCATTACTGCTCCACTGGAACAGCCCGTCTTTGACACGTGGCATCCCTGAACCCAGGGGAGAGCAGGCCACTCGGCCTTCTTGTTGCTGAGACCACACGGATCAACCGTGGGGTTTGGCCAAGAGTTAAATATCCATCTTTGGAGAAACCATAGTCCATAAAGTGGTACGAAGGCCAAACTAAACTGCCTTGTATATTTCTTTTATTGCTGCCTTTTAAGATTTTATTTTTTTAAAGCACTCTACGTTCAATGTGGGGCTCGAACCCACAACCCTGAGATGCAGAGTTGCATGTTCCATCGCCTGAGCCAGCCAGGGGCCCCTCTTATTGCTGCTTTTATTAGTTTCTTCCTTCACGATTTTTTATTATGAAATACTCTGAACATACACAAAAGTAGAGAACTGCATGATGAACCCCACATTCCCATCACATATCCTCAACAATAATCAATAAGCCCAATGTTGAATCACTGTATTTACTATTTCTTTCTTTGCCCTTTGCCTAAAAACCTTCACTGATTAGTGAGAGGCTATGAATCCTGAAATACGTTTTGGTATTACTACAACATAATTGGATAAAGTGATCATTTAAAAACGGTTTCATCTTAAACCATGTTATCTTTTTTTTTTGTTATTTTAGTTTTTTTTATTATGTTAATCACCATCCATTACATCATTAGTTTTTGACGTAGTGTTCCACGACTCACTGTTTGCGTATAACACCCAGTGCTCCATGCAGAACGTGCCCTCTTTAATACCCATCACCGGGCTAACCCATCCTCCCCCCTCCCCTCTAGAACCCTCAGTTTGTTTCTCAGAGTCCATAGTCTCTCATGGTTCATCTCTCCTCCTTCCTGCTATCTTCTTTTTTTTTTTTTTTAACATATAATGTATTATTTGTTTCAGAGGTACAGGTCTGTGATTCAACAGTCTTACACAATTCACAGCACTAACCATGTTATCTTTTAAGACCTCATCCAAAAAAAAAAAAAAGAAAAAAAGACCTCATCCAATTTTATCTTATTTTAGTACTGATGAGAGGATGCAAAGGTAGGGACTGAGTAATATCTTCCTGCTAAATGTACTCTAGAGATCAATCAAGTCATCCTCATAACCCAGAGACATTCGTGTAGAACAAATCCTCTTCATCCAGTTTCTGAGCACAAATTACTTGCAATCAAGACAGAACCAGGGCTCATTTCTATCAAATACAGCTCTGGAGCTGCTAGTGTAGGAAATGCACACGAGAATAAATTTTTGTCTCTTCCTTCTGTGACGTCAAGCTTCGTCTTTGCAAAATTACTACTACGTTCAGCATTGCAGAAATGCCATGTGCTTATATATATACATAACATACACACACATTTCTGAAAAAGACGTGTGTCCTAATAAGGTGTCATACAAATCCTTCCCTACCCTCCCCAAGAGGAGCTTAAACATTTTGGGAAAAAAACGTTTGCTTGAGTTCTGCCTTATTTTCCTATATTAAAAAACTGTATGGAAGTCTGTTTTCCTACCTATCAGCTCCGCGGGCTTATTTGGCCTCTTGTTGATAAATGTTTCAAAGGACTCCTTCATCAAGTTGATGAACTTCTCATTTCTCTGGAAGCACACTTCTATCACATGGTCCACCCGATCCTTAAAATCCAGCAGATCCTGTACCATATCTTTGTCTTTTTCAGGATTGATCACAATTGTTGTCCCAAAAGTCTACAAGAACACACACACACACACCAACTCATCCACAGGCAATGGTACCACACATTTTCTCCTGCTCTCAAACAATCATAATACTTTTATATAAATTAATTACTGTTGGTGTTAAATACTAAATAATTTCAAGTTTCAGATTCGGCCCACATTCAAAAAATTAAGTGAATATACAATTAATGCTTCAGTGTTACAATTCTGCTTCTGGAAGAATTTATAAATTAGTGTCCACGGTTTTAAAAAAACCTTTTACATATGAATTCCTAAACAGAAGTTCCCATTAACCCAATACACCCACTTGGGCTTCTTGACTATAGAGCTCTTTCTCCCCCACTGCTAACCAGCAACAGCTCGGTTTTTAGCCTGTATTTTTAAATCAAACACGCCCTATTCAACATCACGAAAAGTCTGTACATGACAGTAACGGCTTCTGAGGAAATGCGCTCCCAGGTGGTGTAACTCATGCTGAGTACAGCTCCTCTCTGACGTGTTTACAAAGAGAGAGACGGCAGGCCCCGAGTGCAGTCCCCGTGCTCAGCCCCACGCCAGCAGACCGGGACCTACGGCCTGCCCCTCCAAGGAATGGAGTCCTGGAGCGATCAGCAGACTTGCCAGCACGAGGGAGGACCTCTGCCAGACAGATCCCTGCCGTCCCCCGAGGAAGGTGACCTTGCCACACCAACTGCTCTTTACTACAAGAACTTCCTGTCCTGCCCGCTCCTGCCTGTGAAAGTCTCCCTTATCTCCTGGGGCTCCTTTCTATCTGCTGGATGGTGCGCTGCCCGGTTCATGAATCACCAAGTACAGCCAGTAAGATCTTCAAAATGTACTCAGTCGAATTTTGTCTTTTGAAAGAAATAATATATAGGTTTTTTGAAAACTGACCTCAGTAGCATATACATGCAGACTCAGGTGTCACGCACGTTAAGTGGAGGGACACTGTATGACCAGCAGGGCTGGGATTTTCTGCTCTGTGTTTCTGCACTGATGGCAAGTAACACACACAGCGCCAAGGGTCATCTTCCCTGTGATAGCCACACACCTGTGTTGTGTCTCGGTGTGACTGCGTATCCCTGATGGACACTCACTTTTACTACACTTTTACTACCCGGACTGAAACTCCTGAGGGAACCTCCCATGTTCGCTGCATGTCCCTGCTCCCTGGAGGGCTACTCGTCAGCAACACCTGCACTCCCCATCAGACTTTCCGTAACATGAAGCTCTGTCGCTGACCCAGAGCGAGCCCGCTATGACTTTCACCTCCGATGCTGCTGTATACGTCTCGGGGGTGTGGTGACGTGTGCATGAGCGTTCCACGTGTACACGGATATGCACTCTTAGGACTGACTGTTCCATAAGGCAGCATGCAAGCTTCCCATTACCCCTTCTATTTAATGGAATTTTTTCTGGTGATAATTACAGATTCACATGCAGTAGAGAGTGAAGAGATCCTTACACACTTTGCCTAGCTCCCCCCGATGCTAACATTTGGCAAAACGATAGAGCAGCATCACTCTTGGGGTACAAGCACTGATACCCTACACCCACCTTCTCCAGACTGCCCCAGTTTCACCTGTTTCTCCCTCCCGCCCCCCGGTGTGTACTGTTCTCTGGACTTATCACTGGGGGCAGCCTTGTGCACCCATCACCGTGGTCGGGCATGAGCACTCCAGCCCAAGAGCCCTCCTGCTGCCTTCCCATAACCACAGGCCAACGTGCCAAGAAACATCAAAGTATTGTGAAAGTAATAGTCCTGGATGGCTAGAAAATGAAGCAGCATACACAGTACACGGATGTTCCAAAATGCGTAATAATTCTCATGAGCAAAGGCACGGATGTTTAAAAAGCAGATTCACAAAATGGCAACTCTTTGAAAATCGTGGTTGGAACTAGAACTGGAGCCCAGGCAGCTGATGAATGGCAGACTTTCATCACACCTGGTTGTAGGCGGTGCTCACACTGTTGGTGTTATCTTTAAAAAAAAGGTTTGCACCAGCGATCTGGAAGGAAATGCAAGACAGCTGTCCACCCAAGCACCTGCCACAAGAAAACCAGGGTGTCTCCAGACTGCCCAGCTCCTCTGCCAGGCACCGCACACCCCACAAGGCATGGTCATCGCCCGCCGAGACGGCCCCACACACCTTGATGTAGTCACTCCAGTGCTGCAGCAGGATCTGCTGCCCACCCTTCACGCGGCTGAACAGCTGGTACATCTGAGTGAGGTCGGGCACTCTGTTCTCATCAAGCAGGTGGTCCAGCCCTGAGACCGCACAGCAAACGTAAGCACATCATGTTAGCGAGTCGGCGTGGTGTGCACCATGCAACTGCTAGTATGTAAGTCACAAATGCAGGGACTGCTGCTTATTTCTATGTAGGCAAGTTGGTCTCCAGAATCTGAGAAGACCCTGTCAGGCAGGGTCATTTTCTGAGCAGGCGGGCAGGTGTGTTCCTTAATCCCTCGGGTCATGGAAGCCCTGGTCTCACTAACAGCGGCCTGGCCAGTGCTCCCCGATCGCCCCCGGTGCCTCACGGCCCCATGTTACCTCTGATCAAGTTTGTCGCTCAGCAGATCTGTCACAGGGGGAGTTACCAGGTCTCATCTTTCAGCTGATTATTTTTCTTTTAATTTCTAATTTATGTTTATAATTCTGGGTCTTCCCATGATTAAGCTTTAAGGTCTCTACTATCTTGAAATAGATCCTGTAGCTCCAACCTGACTTCTAAGTGGTAACATTAAATACTTGAGAGCTATAAAAAGTAATGCCAAGTACAAACGTGTTATAAGAGGTGAGACTGGGCTGACTCTAATGTCCAGGGAAGGAAGCACACCTTGAAGGGCAGGAATTAATGAGGAAAGCAGACTGAACAAATCAAACAGCAGGTGCATGGTGGCTGCTGGAGTCACTCCTCCCCAGGGCCTGAAGAGCGACACGAGGGATGTAGCGCGGAAGAGAACACTGCTCAGTCAGTCCACTGCTCAGGTGGACTCAGGATGGGAAAGTGCACTCTGGCTTACATCCCCAGCCACCTGGTGGTTCAGCTGGCATTCAGCTGAGTGGAGGGCATGGGGAGGAAGCCCCGAGACAATCTAAGGGCCTGTCCAAGCAGCCTACACCCGTGGCGCTCTGCGTGGGCCAGCACCGGTGAGCACCGATCCAGCGAAGGAGGACAAGCGCCGCACGAGGACCCAGCCGCAAGTTGTGGATGGGAGGGTCTCTCGGCAGCTTTGGTCACGAGCGCATTCCACAGGATTTCTACCAGAGGCTGTTCACTATTTCTCTGAACTCATTTTCCCCAAGGGCTAACATGTTTGTTATTCCTAATGATTTTTAATGATTGTTGTATTACAATAAAAAATGTCCTTTACGTTGTTATGTGCGATGTCTCACTTGCTTTCTTAATATATTAAGGACCGTCATTCGGTCTAACTGACACAAGTTAGGAAAACCTACCTTTGTGCAGAATTGCTGTTAAATGTTCTCCTAAGAGCTGCTTCTCCACACAAGCAATCAGCGGTTTCCTACATGAGACAAAGATGAAAAGTCAGAGATGAAGTAAAAGGAGAGACTCTGGTCAGCTGTGAAGAAGCGGAGTTTACAGTCACAGACATCACGTGGAGTCAATCAGAGACCAACGGACACCACAACAGCCATTCCCTCTGACCACGAACAATCTCCCTGCCGTCCAAGCAGACGCCAAAGTCTTTAACTATCTACTGAATAACATAAAGGGACCGGGGGTCCAGGGAGAGGGGGACACCAGCACCCACCGCACCCCCAGCTTGGCCGGTGGTTTTCGAAAGAGGACTTTGCCCTTTGAGTGCAAGGCACCCTAGCCTCCCCATCTTCCATTGCTTGGCCTGCTCCACTCCAGCCCCATCACCTTCCACTTGGACAGGCCTGTCCCCTCCCATGACCACTTGTCAAAAATCCTACTTATCAAGGCTCCGATGTGAGGCTCACACCACAGGAGTGTCACACAGAACAGAACGTCTGAGAATCTGGAACGTCCGTAAATGTGGCTGCCACACTCACAGGGACATGTGGAACTACTCTTCCCGGGTGTACCATCCACAGTTCCTTTACTTTCAGTTGTTATTCAAAGGTCACAGCATGTGCTTTAGTCCCAGGATTATTAATTTTGGGCATCTTCCTGAGCCTTTGCTTCATAAAGAACTTTTCAACAGAGTAGCTTAAACCTCACGGTGACTCTAGAGAGAGGCGCAGTAGATGTTGTCTCCAACCCCCAGCCCCTACTCTGCAAGAGGTCAGAGGTCAGAGACTGGGCGGACTGAGGAGCAGGGTGAGGGGCGAGGGGCCGGCCGGCACCTTCCCAGTCTGCCTCCAAGAGGGAGAGCAGGGCCATGGGATTTGGGGTGGAGGTCAAAGGTCAGAGGTGGACAGCAGGGCCAGCGGTGCACCTGCTCTTGCCCTGAACAGCGTCACCCCCGCGCATCAGCGGCCAACGGGTGGTCTCTACCCGTAGACTACGACGAATACAGCTGCTATGAAAATCTGCATACAAGTTCAGTGTGAACGTACGTTTTTATGTACATATTTAGTAGGAGAACTAGTGCATCGGAAAACCCTATAACTCCGGACAGCACTCTGAGGAGCTACCGAGCTGTCTCCCCAGCAGCTGCCTGGTTTACGTTCCTGTCGGCGGGGCACGAGGGTTCCACTCCACATCTGGTGGGTGTGAAGTGGGACTGGGCATCTGGTTTTGAGCTGCACTTCCCTGATGACTAACGATACTGAGCAACTCTTCCTGTGTTCACAGAATCCCTGCTTCTAGGCAGCCTATGGCCTAGACCGTGGTTCTAGAAGCCCGACCATGGTCTTCATCCCAACGGTCCGTGTGACGCCTACTGTACCGCAGGTGCCGGGACAGGCCCTGGGCTAAGGGCAGACACCACAGACCCCTTGTGACCAGAGGGACAGTCCTGCGGAACTCACTGCCTGAGCACCCAGGTGCCCAAAGACTGACCTCCTAGTCCACGGTGACAACTCACTGATTCTGCAGTATGACAATTCCTGCCAACCAACGGGAGAGCGGGTCCTTCCCGCACTGAGGGGCACACAGAAGCTGTCCCTGGGGCGAGGCCTGCCAAGCGACCTAGCCGCGCTGTCCAGCGTGAGGTGGGTCACACGCTGCAGCCGGAGACAACGCCCTGGGGCTCTCAAGCATGCTCTTCATCTGCATGGGCTCCGTCCTTGGTACTCGGACCGAGGGCAGGTGGGGCTGGAAGGGGCACCCCGAGCCCAGCCCTAAGGCTGTTGTGGCTGCTTATTTGTCCTCAGTCTCCCTCTTCCTGACGACAACTTTTTATTTTGTGGTGGCAGAAGCCACCTCAGTCAGTGCTCCTTCGACCCACCTGTGCCTGAGCCTGGGGGTGAACCACCTAGTACTCCTTTACTTAAATCATTTACAAATACTCTTTTAAGTGATGCAGTTTTTAAAACTGGGAGGGACGGGTTTAAAGTAGAGCCTACATACAAGAGTGCATTAGCATATACAAAAGCGAACGGGAGCACCGTGCCCAGTGCCTCTGGGTCATAACGGAGAAGTTCCCAGCAGCGCCGGTACCCCGCCCTTCCTCCGACCCGAGCCCGTGAGGGCAGCTCCCTTGCTCTGCTACAGGATCTACCATATACAGAGCTCCCTAATCAGTACACCGGCTAGCTCGGCCTGTTCTTGAACTTCGTGCTACACGGAAAATATCACTAAAAAAAAAAAAAAATGTAGCAGATACTCAACCAATGCTTTTATCCATCCTTGACTTGACCCACTGGCGTGATCTGATACCATTTGTCATTTCCTCTCCTACTCCTTGTACCTCCCTGCTGCCGGCCTCCAGCCCCTGTGGCCCCTCACACTCCCCAGCTGGAGCTCTGCGTCCCCACAGCACCCCGAACAAGGCCATCCTGGCTTCGGCATGACTGTCACTCTCCGCAGATCCTGGGCTCCCCACGGGCCCCTCAAATATCTAAAGGCATCTTTCCTCTCCTGACCCTCTATTCTCAAAGTGCCTTAACTCTGCCCCTTTCTTTCATCCCGCCGGCTCCTAGTGAGTCACAAGTTTTGCACGTTTTATCCTTCAGTCTCTTTTCTATCCCCTTTCTGTTCTTACCTCTCCTCACTTGAATAAAGGTTATGTGCACAGCGAGAAGCAGACATTCACAGAACTTTTCCCCTTTTTATTCCCTAGCTACTTTTCAACCTCAGGTAGAGAAAAAAAAATTGGATGAAAAGAGAAAATAATATGACTTAGTACCATAAGAATTACAGCTATCTTACATGTCTAACAAAAAGTTTATAATCCAGGGCGCCTGGGTGGCTCAGTCGTTAAGCGTCTGCCTTCGGCTCAGGTCGTGATCCCAGGGTCCTGGGATCGAGCCCCGCATCGGGCTCCCTGCTCGGCCAGGAGCCTGCTTCTCCCTCTCCCACTCCCCCTGCTTGTGTTCCCTCTCTAGCTGTCTCTCTCTCTCTCTCTCTGTCAAATAAGTAAAATAAAATCTTTAAAAAAAAAAAAAAGTTTATAATCCAAATTTTCCAATATTCAATGACACCCCATGGATGTAATAGAATCCCTGTCTCTAAACTCAAAGATGCCAAGCCCCTCGGCCTGAGGTGCTCTGTTTGGGCGCTATCTCATGACACAGCCCTTGTCACTCACAAGTACTGAATGATCACAAATAATACAAGCAACAAAAATACTCTCAGGTAGTACTGAATGCCAGCCAGGAAAAGGGTTCACTGTGCTCAAATTGCAAGAACCAAGTAAATGAATAGTACTTACTGTGTGCTGTGGTCTAAATACGTGATTACTCGGTCTCCTTCTTCCTCTAAACGCTTACTTACATGGTTAAGATATTCTGGAACCTTCCAAACACAACATTTAAACATGTCAGTAACAAAGATTCTTTTTTCTTTTTTTTTAGGTAACAAAGATTCTTGGTGTTATGCAAGAAACTGAAACACTGTTGTCCTTACAAAAATTAAAAAAAGGAAAGCAGAATATATATTCAAGCCAAATATTAACACAGATGAGTGGGGGGAGTGAAAGTGGCCAAGTGGGAAGCGTAATGGGGGATAAGCGGGATATGTAGAAGAAACTTCCCTTAAACTCGATTCTGGAGAGTAAACTGGAAGTCTAGGAGGGACGGGACAGCACGTCACTGCTGTGCCCTGCTCATCATGAAGCTCAGGGACAACACCACGGGTCCCTCCTATCACTGAGGCCCTGTGGGCAGGTGAGCAGCAGCTGGGTCAGAGGGTGCAGGCCTAACGCACCCCCTGGCCCACAGACAGCAGGGTCAGCAAAAGCTAATCAGAAGACTGCGTGTTCATTCAAGGACGCCAAACAGCCCGGTTGCAGAAGATCTCAAAATGCACTTCATGTTTCCAGGGGTAAAGGGCATTCCTGCTGTCACCTGACGGCACAGGAAAGGCCCCATGACACGGGTCTTTGGCGTTCTGACTTCGTGGTGGGGCAGGGCTGGGTATGGGGCCTGAAACTCCCTCTCCAAAACCAGGATGAAGAACCAACAGTCGGGCCATCCTGTGCAATGATGAGTGACATTTGGGGGAGGGTCCAGGGGCGCTTCCTTTCCCTGCTCTCATACTTTTGAAACTGGTTACCAAGATTTTGGGTTCATATTACTACTTCATGTTTTTTCCTGTGGTTTTCTGGAATAACTTTTTTCAATGTCTCACACAAAGGGAAGATTTGGGGTGTGTTTGACTTATCTTTCTTCTTTCAGATTTACCTTTTATCCTCTTGCTTCAACTTGAGTTACTTTATTACACATTTCAGAAGCTACCTTACTGGCTTTTTTACTTAGGGTGGGGGCAGGGAGACAGAAATAAAAAAGTTTCTAAGTTAAAAGAAATTAAATCTTTACTGTAATAAGAATGAAGCTCGTTACTGAGACTTTCAGCTAGACTGTGTCTTTCAGAAGACTTCTAATAAAATGTTTAAGTGGAAAGACAACTTTCTAGAAATTACACTTAAGATGCACATCTACAAAAAGAAAGAAGTTAATTCTTTGTCTCACCTCTCTTTCTTGCATTAATCTCTGGCCTTCTGCAGCATATAAACAATTAGTTTCTTCCAAAAATTTCAGTTCAAATGAATCTTTATATACCTAAGAAATGAACAAAGTTACCGACCACTTACAGTAAAAAAACCTACCTTAGCAAGTGCTGATATACCCAAGACTTCCAGGGAGCCCGGCTGCAGTGAGCGGCCCCGGGGCTCAGGGACCCTGGCAGCCCAGGCTGCCCGACGCGCTCTCTGCTCTGAGTGCCGCAGGTCCCCGTCCTTTCCCGGGAGGGCCGAGCACGTGTCTTAAGGGCTCTCTCCTTTGTGGCCTGCGCTGTACGGCTAGCCTGAGAGTCACTCCCCTCGCACATATTCCACACCACGTTTATGATTTCGTGTTTTGCACTGAAACCCTGCTTACATCCACTTGTTTCAGCGTAAGCAGCTGGGCAGGGAGGCCTTACCTGGAGGTCAGACAGCATACTCAACAGGCTTCTCAATAAACTGCGATCCACTGCTTCGCCATTTCTCTCTCGTTCAATTAACAGCAGAATTCCATCAATACTTTTACTCTGAACCATTTTATCGCTGATGATATGGTTTCTAAAAAGTTCCAATCCCATATCCCTGTACAAACAGTAAAAACAAAACTATATTTCAGTTTCCCTTCTTAGAAGTTCTAGGTAAAGCTACAAGCGACACTGTGACTCTCATCCCAAAACTGTTCATCTGCTAACTCTCTAAATCCACGTGTCAAGTATGCCTTTGTTGTGTTTTCTGGTTTTGGCCAGTCTAGTGTGCTTTGCACTTGCTTCCTCAAGGCTGTTTCCTGGGGTGGGTTGGGCTTGTCACTGAAAAGTACATGGATCTTGCCAACACTGCGGCTCACATCCTTCTTCCTGGGGCGGGATTTAGGAATCTCCACCCACCCAGCCCCTCTGTCCCTCCCTTTTCCAGCTCTGGCCCCTCTCCAGAGCATGTCATCCAACTCTTCCTCCCCTGGCACTGGGGCCTCTCCTCTCTCCGGTCCTGTCCATTGGTGAATGGAGCGTACAATGTGACTCTATGAGTCTATCATCCTCCCTCGGCGTGTCGCCTGGGGAACTCCAGCTCGGTCACTGTGCACAGAAACCCTGGGGGGGTACCAGGCTCTGTGCAAACACCTCCACGGGTCCCTTACGTGCCAAGCACTGAGTAGCCAGACAAAACCGAGCTCCCGGACCTGGCCAGGTCTCCTCAGCGGGCGGCTGAGGCGGTGGTGGTGAGCCATGCCTGAGGCGGCCAACAGTGTGCAGGGGGCGCGGGTTCTGGAGAGCCCCATCTGGGGTGAACCCTCTCCCACAGCACACACCACAGGAGGCCTTTCCTGTTCCCTGGAGGAGCTGCAGGCCTGCGTGTTCTGCGCTCGTCCAAGACGCAGCAGTCGGGTGCAGGGGTCAGCCGTGCAGCTCAAGCCGGCCACCTGGGTCGGAGTCCTGGCCCCACCCCTGGCTCGCAGTGCCTCTGGGTCCCTGCCTGTCCTTCCTTAACTGTAAATGGGATCACACATTCGGTCTCTTCCGCCTGTAAAGCCCTTCCACACCGGGCCGGGCAGGCGGCCCGTGTGGGGCTTATGAAGTGCTCACTGTCTGCTCTCATCCACCTGCTCCTCTGCCGCGAGCCGCTGCTTTCTAAAATCTCAATCCCGTCGCTCCCCACCATCAGCAATCAGGATGTCCTGTGGGCCGCATGTCCCTGCCTCCCCAACAAACAGCTCACCCTGGGCAGCTCCCGTTTCCACATAGGCTTCCTTTTCTCTATTACCACCTCTTTCTGCCTCACCTACCTCAGCACTCCTGCTCATTCTGCAAAGCTCAGGCCTAGGATGAGGCTTGCCCTCCCGCCGTGTCCTGCCTGAGGCATTTCTCGTGCACCTGCAGTGAGTCTGGCTCTACCAGATGTAGCTTTCTCACCTGCTGCCGTGGCCGGAGGCCAGTCTTGTCGATGCTGTGATGTTTATAGGTTCTGACATGGTTACGCTATGAACCATGTTTATGAACTAACAGTTCAGACTAGGCAGCCCAACAACCTGGGAACAGCAAATTATGGGAACTCTCTGCCTCAGTTTCTCCGTCTATAAAACGGAGAAAACGGTAATCCCTCAGACTCGGTAGGCTGGCAGGTGCCGGACCTCTTAGAACAGAGCCTGGCACAGACTAGCAGCCATGCCATTCACGTTGTCCTCAGTACAGCACCCTTATCGTTTCTCTGGACAAAGGCCACCCTCTCTGTGCGGGGCCAGCAGACTGCAGACGCATGTGGGTGTCTAGCACAATGGAAACGGGAGCAGCGGCTGGAGAGGGAAGAGGAGCAAGGGGGACTGAGGAAGGGGAGACTTTCAAGGAGTGTCCAGAGCTGCACAGATGTCAGGTAATAGAAAATAAAAAGTATCCATAGGATCTGGGAACCAGGGTCACCAACACCTCAGGAAGAGCAGTTCTAGCCTCAGGTCAGAAGGAACCGATGCTAAGGAAACTGCAAAAGCAAGCCGCTTTTTAAAGAACCTGGGTTTAAAGGGAATGGGAGAAGAGCCCAGGAAGAGCCCGCGGACGACACGAGGGACAAGTCTGATCAGGTCAGGCAGGGCTTTGTGGAGGCAGCAGTGGGCGCTTAGGGGACGGACAGCGTGGTGAAGGGCGTTGTACAGGGTGTGGAAGTGGGTGACAGAGGGGGGAGCTCCTAATTCACCCCGTCCCCGAAAGATGCCACATGCTAGACGGGCAGATTGAAAGGAGGTCTCTGTGCATGTGGTTGGTCAGCGGGATGGGGAGGCGCTGGGGGCTTCAGGACCCCGGGTCATGACCTCACCAGCCCCAGTCTTCCTCAGACCTTCACCAGACCACTGGCTGGACCAGCTGCTGGACGGTCCCGGAGGGCCTCAGCCTCTCCCTCCCTCCCGTTGGCTCCGGACGGTCCTGACGCGCAGAGCCCAGTGACAGAAACGGGCCTCCCCACAGAGCTGCCTTGCTGGCCTGCCACCCCCATGGTGACACTCAAGCTGGGCAGTGTGCCAGAAGGGGCTCCCCCGGGTGCGGCCCGCCCCGGCTCTAACCCCAGGACTAAGGTCCAGCTGGGTCTGGACGTGTGCACTCGAGATCCTGGCTGACATAAAGGACCAAATGGCAGCAGCAGATACAGCTCACGGACTCACTCACCAGATAGAAGGAAGCATGGAATTCTGAAGGACGTAAGTGCGATCCAAAAACAGGAAAATACTTCTGATCATGATCTGGCAATTAGAAAAGCATTTATTTACATAACTTGCTAACTAAATATCCAAGATTAGGCTTTCTGAACCACAACTATGGTAAATGTCTCATCTAACAATAATTGTTTCTTGATGTTCCCCAAGACCCTCATGATTTTCGCCTCTTTTATCCAGAAAATCTGACTATAAGGATTTTAAAGCATTTAACCTACAGGATGGATACCTTTGAAATCTGGTCATCTCTTGACTAATGTGGTAAATCTCATGGGCCTAAAGAGACACTTTAAGCTTTTTAAATAGTCAGTCCTTATTATGTTGGCACAAGGCTGTTGGCCACGTGGTTGACTCTCCTTTGCAAGCAGAGCATGGAGGGCACAGAATCATCAGCCACCCTGTGATCCTCTTATTACGGAAGCTACCGGACTTGTGAGCAAAGCCTTCCTGGCAGACGTTCATCTATTCTGACCATCTACCAGGTGCCTGGGCCGGAAAAGAGGCGCATTCATTGTCCCCTGTTTACCTCATTTAGGAAACAAAAGAATTCAACCCACTTAGTAAAGCTACTGATACCATGATTTCACTTACAACCAGGCCACATGAAAAACTCACATACGTAAAATCAAATTAGAATCAACACACGTACAAAGTCTAAAACTCTGTCCAGTTACGTAAAAACCTAGAAGTCAGGCTCGATTGTGAGGCACAAACTGGGATCAAGGAAAACCCATTCAGGGATCACGAGATGTCGGGTTGGTGTGAAGATCAAGTCAGCAGCCACTCCAGTCCAGAACAGCAGCATGCACACCCTGCTTTGCTCTGCTCTGCTGTTCAGCTACGTTGAGCTGGATGGAAGCATTTGACCCTAAACAGAACTTCCCTATCTCAGCCCACGGTCTGGCCCACACCATCTTTAGGTGGGTAAGGGAAGGTGGATGAGGCCATGCTCTGATTAAAAAGAAAAAAAGACAGCTGTATTAAAAGGGGCACATCCTCCCCGCTATGCCATCTCCCGTCTGTCTGGCTCCACCAGAGGTGAACAGGACCAAGAGGGAGTGTGCAGGGGAGACCAGACAGCAGAGCAGTGGTGATGAAGGTGCCGGGACAGCACATGTACCTAAAAACAAGGGTTAATAGAAAGTCAGTACGCTTACCATTTGTCTGCAATGATCTTGCCAGCATGTGTTAATCTTCTTTAAAAATAAAACACTATCTAGTGAGTCTGTGCAGATCTGCTAAGGAAAACATGACGAATGCCGGCCAGTTTAGTCACTGCAGTTCTAACTTCTTCACTGCCACCCTTGACACACAACACTGCCCACCACTTGGTTGTCACAGGACCAGAGACGTGGGTTTTCTCCATCACTGCATCTCACCCTGCATTCATGATAAACGCAGCTGCACGCCCCTGCCCTTCCCAAGTCCCTTGAGGAGCCCTGCTGGCTGACCTAAGGCCCAGGTCACAGGCTTCTGGGCGGCTGGACCTAGGGTCCTCTCCCAGAGGACAGAGGGGCCGATCGTGAGCCAGGCTGTCCCAGTGGTGGGGAAGCAGGCCGACTGTTCATAGCACCAGGGGACGGGCAGCTACAGGGAGGTGGCTGAAGTCTAACTTTAACTTACAGCCTCAGTGAGAACTGACGTGAAATCCCATTCATGCACCAAATTAGGAACGCTCTCAGCTTGATAATTAGAATATGCTTTTTAAGAAAGGCTCAAAATATTGCTTATAGGAAAAAGAAACCCCATTATGGGCTCTCAGAGCAAACCACGGCCAAATGCCTGGAGCACGGCCGTCATAGGTTTGTGCAAAGTCATGGTCCTAAATGTTTGCCTGCTGCCTCGTGGCTTACGAAGCACCTTTCACACGTGTGCTCAGTCAGTCTCCCCAGCTGCGTGCGGATGGCGCTCCATCTGTGCAGACCAACAAAGCAGCTGCTCAGGTGGAAGGACCTGCGTCTCCTAGGCTTCTGTCCCTTTGGTCCTAGCTCTAGGACGCTGGGCCAGCGACAAGCTTCCCTTGGCCGCTTCCCCAGAACGGGTGTGAGGTTAGATGTAAAATCCACAGCACATAGAGGAGAAAAAGCCCACGGCCAGCGTGTGATGTGTCCAAGCAGATAGGCATCGGAGTCTTCTGTTGGCGGGGAGGTGTGCGGAGGGTGGGACAGAGCCAGCACTTACAGAAGGTCAAGAGAGCCACGAGGGACCGACGGGCACATCTGCATCTTGTCACACCAGTGAGACGAGCTGACCACAAGCACAGTGGTCCTGGCCAAACATCTTACTTCTTTTCTCTTGAGGCTTTGCTAAGAAATTAAAAATTGTAAATCCCAGCAAAGACCTACCAGTTCAATGGTTAACACGTTATTCTCCAAGAAGTATTTTACAATTGCTCCAATTTATGGTGGCCTATGGAATTACCACCTTATACAAATCGTCTGAAAAAACAAGGACTGAGTCACAATCACATCTGGATAGGTGCCACTGCAGTGGGGACCCAGCAGCCCGGGCACCTGGTGCTGGGCACAAGCCACTCACTGTGTGGCCGATACCCTGGCCAGCCTCCACGGGCTGTCTGCACCAGCTGGGGGCCAAGGTGTCGGTGAGGGCGCCCAGGGTGAGACGCACACCAGCCGATCCGACCACCGCGGACAGGCCAGGTGCTGTAACTGAGCAAGCGGCACCCTGCCTCGTGCAGGGTCTCCTTGGGAGGGACGGGCCCCACGTGCAGAGCTCACTAATGAGAGATGCTGCTCCTCAAACAGCTGGGTGGAGTAACTTCTGGCCACTCCCATAGAAAACAGCATGGAATGCTCAGCTGGGCCACACAAGGGGACACGTGTGGAGCTCCAGCCCTCCATGAATCAAAACCTAGAGCCTCACGTGAGCACCGCTGGGGGGGCACGCCACGCAGCCATGCTGTGAGCTGGTCCAAGGGCTTGCACTTCACAGGTTCCCCACACCGTCCACTCCTGTCTGGAGAAGGTTTAAGCAGCCTACTGAGAGGAGTCAGACAAGTCTTCAGATAGCAAACAAATACCCAGTGGCAACATGCTAATACACCATGGAAAAAACTACATCTACCTGCGACTGCAAAGATTAAACAAAGAGAAGAAAGAAACCAGAAAAAGAGTGCTTACGCCGGAGGAGAAAAGTGATAGGTTCTATCTGTGCCACGTTTCCTAAAGCAGGCTGTCCTGCCTGCTCTGAATGCACAGAGCACGGTGCAGCTGAGCTGGTCCCGTGGCAGCACACAGAGCAGGACGTCGGCCGTGGCTCCCCAGAGGCACTCGTGAACTGAGCCCGGGCGCACGGCACGTCCCTCCTGCTGCATCGTCTGACGCCTGGTTCAGGGCACGCGGCAGTGGCTGAGGTGCGCGGGGACGGCCCTGGCTTGGGGAAAAGGCCTATCACCAACAGCGGGTAACCTATTTTGAAAGAAGCAGGTGAGTGCAGAATTCATCACACACGTGAACCTCCTGGTCTCCCCAAGCACTCCTCCTGCTGGCCTCAACAGAGCATGAGGAGGGGGGCAGTCCTTCAAGCTTAGAAAGCAGCCCCACACGGAAGACAGGAACACCCCAGACACGAGAGAAATCCGAGTACGCTTACCCTGGACTATTCCTGCCCTGAGTGTCCAGGCACCTGCAGCAGCTCTGATGCTGGCCCCTCATCACCCACCCCTCCTGCAAGCACAACATTTCCCCTGCACGGACTGGCTGCCCTGTCCTCACCACGTAGTTTCAGAAATGCAGACTCTATGCTCCTGCCAGCCCCCCCACCTCGGGGTTGAAGCTCTGTCCTCCTGTTTGTTGCCAGGGCCTGGAACGCAGTGGACACTGGCCTCCCTTGCCACCGGTCTCATCCTGCTGGACTCTTGCACCCCCCCCACCGCAACCTGCGAGGGCTCAGAGACGCACACAGACTGAAGTCCAAAGCCTGCGGAGTATATACACAGATTCAAATCCAAGCTGCAACCCAGAATTACAGCCTCAAACTCCAGCAGTTCTCCCGGGTTCCGGTCACGCCAAACTGCTCCGGGTCTTCACGAGCACCCCCTTCTGATGGCTCCCTCCCTCTGTGGCCAGCTACACTCTACCCATCCTGTCTGATGTGACTCCGGCATCACCTCCACTGGGAAGCTCTGCTCCCGATTCTAACATTTGAGCATCTTAGAATTCCAGGTGCCTCCCGCTCATAAAGACGTATAACGTGGCCGAATGTCTTTTTGTCTTTTGTCTTCATTGAAATACACGGTAATTTTTATGGTCGTGGTCTGTCACGGTACCGAGGACACGCGGCCACCATCTTGTACCGTTTGGTGGTGGTCTGGACAGGGAGTGAGGACTTGCTGAATGAGTGACTTCATGGACACATCCGTGTAGCCACAAGGTAGGGTTAGCAGGCAGGAGGGTGAGTTTATCAAGGAATCAGGATGTGGTCTTGGTTAGATTAGGGCTAGATGAGCAATAGCTGCCGCGGCTCTCCCTCACACGTGCCCGTCTGGGAATGGGAACTTGGGGATCGGCTGGAGGCCTGCAGGAAGCCTGGGCCCTGGTAGTCTTCAGACGCCAGCACCCTGACCGTGGCTTCCCAGGCCCGTCACCCAGCCCCCCAGACTGCCAAGCGGCGGCACTGAGGCGGGAGCGTACATCTGGGACGTGGCACGCTGGCCGTCTTCCAAAGGCCCGGCAGTGTGGTCACCGGTGTCCCGAGGGGCAGAGCTGTGCTTACAGACGCCGAGACGAGACAACCAGAGGGGACCCTGCTCACCCACTTCTGCGGGGACCCCCTACCCTAAGCCACAGGGGCTTCACGGCCCCTGCGAATCCAGAGCTGCGACAGCGGGCGGCAGAGCCGTGGTGGCTGCCTTGAAGGCTTCAACAAGCTCTGAACGCTTCCGTTTCTCAAGGTGAGGCCATGGGACGGAAAGGCTCCTTCAGCTAGAAAAGAAGTCAGAAGTGAACAGGCTGCAACTACCTAACCCCACCAGAGAAGAGCAGTCACAAGCAGGTGCCTGCAACAGGAAGCCCACGCAGGAGACGCGTGGAAGGCTGTGATCATGGGAAGGCTGCAGACGTGGGCGGAGGCCAGACTGTAAAGGACTGTCGACAGGATCCAAGGAGCTCCGTTTCCCTGACAGACGCCGGCCCTCGAGGGGGTGCTGGCTAAACCGCCCCCAAGTCCTAGCCTGTAACTCCCTCTCTCGACCTTGGGAGGGCTGGGAACACGAGGGTCACACCATACAGTTCTGTCTCAGCAGACCAGAGAGGGGCATTTTCCTTCTGGTTCGGATGAAGCATATAACCATGCTGCCTAAGAAGAGGCCTTGTGGCGAGAAGCCAGGGGCGGCCTCAGGGGCCGAGAGCACCATCCTGCAACGGAGGGAGAAGACCTCTGCACCATGGTGGTGAGCCTGGAAGGCGGCTGCAGGCGAGACCCCAACTGGCTGGCCCCATGCTTTCAGCCAACCAGACGCTGAGCAGAGAACCCACCGAGCCCAGCCGTGGCTCCCTACACACGCGGTTGAGCCTACAAATGGGTGCTGGCTTATATCACCAAGTCAGTGGGTATTCGACACATCAGAGAAAACAGAGAGCGTTTTTTTTAACAAGATAAAAGGATGGCAGCATAAAATTAAGACATTTTCCAGAACTTTTCCTAAATACTTTAACCAGACCCAGTAAGTGGACACTCTATTGCTTTAATGAGTAATTTAAATGTAAAAATTCCACTGAAAAAAAAAAATCTTATATTAGATCACATGAAACAAAAGTTAGGTTTTGTTGAATAAATGCGAATTTTGAAAGCTGTTGTTTTAATATTAAGGATACTCATTAGTTCTTTATCCTATTAATGTTCAGTCTCAAAGGACTTAGGTAATGAATAGAAACTCATGAGCCAAAAAAAAGGATATTCTCTAAACTGAAGGATCTGTGCTTGGACATGATCTTCACAGACTTGGCGTAGCTGTTTGTAGAGTGTTGGGGAAACTCTGTGAGAACAGAGATTTTCAACAGCCTAAAAACAAAAGGAACAAGTGAATTATTCACCATGAATAACAAATTAGGTCTTTAAAAAGCCCTGTGTGTACACACAGCTAAAATCACCACCATCACAGAGAGGCACCCCCACCCCCGCTTCATACCTACATAACCTACAAATACACAGTCAGGGTCCAGTGTAAGGTGATTACTGTCTGAACCCCGGGGTCCAGTCAGGGCTTGGTAGGAATGGTAACAACAGTGGATGTGGAACACGGATTTCACAGCATGCCCATGACAGCCACATGGCGTGGCTGCATGTCTGAGCATCCACAACGCAGCAACCTCTCAACCTGGCCACACACCACCATCACCTGGGGACTTCAAAACAAAGCTGGACGCTCCCACTCTTTCCTCTGAGGTGGAGGACGCAGGAAAGGTGTGTGATTCTAATGTGCAAGCAGGGCATGAAATCACTGCCCCCGACCCTTGGTGACCACCTCCAAACAGGTGGGGGAGCAGCAGGGCAGTTTCTGCCCATGAGGAGCCAAGGAAAAATCGTGATTGCCCAGGAGACACAGGCTATGTTGTGTTGTTTCCTATTTACCTTTCTCAGGGTACATGTATAAATTTACTTGTTTGTCTTATGTTAACGAAGAAACAAGTTTTTTGGGCAGAAACATTTTCTTAAAATATTTTTACCCACATCAAAAAAAGTATTTGTAGATTCTCACCAGTTCTAATAAAATTTTCCAAATTTCATGTACAATACCAGCATCTCATTCAATCCAAATGAGATACTAAAAACAATGTCGTTTTTTCTACTGACTAGTTTTGAACCATTTTAAAAAATATTGGGGACACACTGCATAGAAACAGTGTGAGTCTAAATCTAACTCAAATACTATATTCCTGAGGAAATAAAGATAGCTCGTTTTTATAAAGCTGTTCATTGTAGTAATACTTAAAACATTAATAGTCCCCATACTTAATGTTACAAGAATTGCTACATATTAACCTGAGTTAAATAAATACAGTAATCGCTGCTATGAAATGCACCCATGTTTACAAAGGCTAAAGGAGAACAGGCAAGGATGACATTAAAAAGGACAACTTGTTTTTTAGCAGGTTTATTGTCAGTGTACCACCACCACCACAGGAAAGGCCCTATTTTGTCTTGCTCTAGAAATAAAGGCTCGTCTACATTCTGTGCTGAAATCCCTGATTTCTTTCTCAAACTTTGCAATTCCTTCACTTTGTAGCCCTGTCTTTGTAATTCAGAGATCTATCCCTTTCCTTCTTAAGAAACCCAAGATAACCTGATGACAAATGCTTTTGCTCCAGTAAGTTAGTCATTAGGGGATCCCAAAAACATAATTATCATGAAATGTTTTTAATGTAATACACAAAGAAAACTATCTTCTTTGGTAAAAATCAAGATAAGCTTAGCATGTCCTTCACAGAACATCTCACTGAAGGAACCACTTTGCTCTAATTCCTGAAGTGGGAGTCAATGTCCTCAAAACAGTCTTTCCCCAGTTGTGACATGCTGTCACTGTTGATTTTAGAACCCTGTTTCTCATCCTATTTGGACATACTGTTTACCTGAAGCACACAGATTTATTTTGTATTTAAGACTGAGAATTTGGGGGCCTCTTACCACCACCAGGAAAACCCAGAGGAGCCAGGTTTGCTGTGGGCGCTGTCCCTTCTCCGAGTCTTTGCTGAGTCACTGCTGGTGTCTTCATATTACAGGCACCACAGAGGGGCCTCCCCGCTCTCTCAGGGCCCTGGCCAACTTCTCTATTACAGGAGCTCCCCCACATAGAAGCCCCCCGCCCCAGAGTAAGTTTGCGAGATTTAACTAGTACTTTGGGATTTAGAAATGCCTTCTCTGGACTATAAAGTACTGAATCTGACCTGTACGGGGAGGATGCCTTTCACATTCGCCACTCACCACTCCTATTTTCAAGAGTCCTAACAGAGAAGAGGAATTTAACTAATCCAATGATTAGAGGTGGGCAAGCAGCACCTGTGTCAGGATAAAGGCGTTTTCCTTGCTCCCACTTAGCCGTGGTGGAAACTGCTTGTCTGAACCGCCCACAGCTCGGCTCTCTAATCTAAGTCGGCCAGGCCTCCACGCCCAAGCCCTCCAGGCTGTTGTCTGTGTTAGGACAGCCCAGCATGGCAGCATCAAATGCCTGTTTATTTGCAGGGCCAAGCCCTCAGCCCTGAGCGCACTTGTCCCCTGGGGGCGGAACACCCAACATGGTGTTAAAGTGAGCTGTGGGGTGGGGAGAAAGCACAGCATCGATGAAATGAGGGTACGTGGTTCTGGAAGATGATGTTTCACGTAAGGGCCTTGAGGGCCAAAGCTAAGATTAGAGAGACCGAAGAGTAAAAGGAGCCATAGCGTGAGAAATCATAAAGGAGAAAAGCAGGCTGGCACCAACAACTATTTATGTAGATGAAGGGAAAATGAGAACTAACCCCCAGCTCTGGGGAAAATCACACGCCGGGCCACGCCCTATAAAGAAAGGCGCACTGGCCGGGGCCCACCGCAGAGCCCACTTCACAGCGAGACCGGCACATCGCCCTCTGACACACACACACTCGCGCGGCTCAGGGTGGAAGGCGGCAGCGTTAGCCCCCCGTTAAGCAATCACCAGTCCTGAAGATGGACCCTACTCAATGGCAGGCCCACTGAAAGGTGATGAGCTCACCACTTGGGAAGAAGGCACCGATGGGGCTCTATGCCACCAGATTCCTACCTATAAGAAATGAGTAAAGAACGTAAAAATCCAATCAGAACTCAGATCTGAGTGGATAAATTAAGATAGGGAAGTCCCATAGAACAAGGGCTTCCAGGAAAACCAGGACCAGTGTGGCCATATTTACCAGCTCTGACTGCACAGCAAACTCCCCGTCCTAGGTGTTAGACGTAAGCCACCTCCAGAAACGACTGACCCTGCTGAGTGCTGACACCACTGATTTATGAAATCCTTTCTTCCTTTTTTTTAAAATTTATTTGATACAGAGAGAGCACGGGCACAAGCAGGGGGAGCAGCAGAGGGAGAGGGAGAAGCAGACTCCCCACTGAGCAGGGAGCCTGATGCGGGGCTCAATCCCAGGACCCTGGGATCATGACGTGAGCTGAAGGCAGACGCTAACGACTGAGCCACCCAGGCGCCCCTATGAAATCCTTTTTATTAAGCCAAACAGATTTGAGTTTGCAGATTCTCTTGTTTTTTGAAGAACTTATGTATTGAGTTCACTGTTAATTTGTTACTTTGTCAAATTGGTCCATCAAATAATGTGTTTATATGTGTCTACTATCCAGTCCTTTTCACTCTGTCTCATCCATTTGAGCCATTCTATTAATGCATTCAATACCTAAATCCACATTTTCCTTCAGTAAATTATCACCAGGCAGGAGGATTTCAGAGACCTTAGTCCGACTCGAGACAGCACAGCCTTCCTCAGAACAGCAAGTCCCCCATGACGGCTCTGTTTCTGGGCATCAAAACTGCCTGAAATCAACATTAGCCCTTTTCTGAAACCCTTCTCGAAAATGCAGTCTTTAGTTTTCTGTTGTTTCATCAGGCTGACAAACAGGACTAAAACGTATAGACTGGAGACACACAAGATAAACTTTCTTCCGCAGGTAGTGATTACAGGTCTAAACTCAGGTCTTTAAAAACAGACTGAAAAGATCTATGCATTCAAAATATTCTCCTCCCAGCGCTGTAGGAGAGAAGTGACTGTGGACAGTGCATGTGTGTGTTTGTGAAGACTTTCCCATCACCACACTTTGAGCCTCCCTCTTCACTGAACAGAGGGACAGGGAAACAACAGGCAGACTACAGCAGACACACGGGGTGCTAGGTAGGCCTCCTACAGGGTCTATCTGGGTAAGGGATGCCCTGGTGGGGAGATAACCCCACTTTGGGAAAACTAATAAACATCAAAACATCCTGAAAATTTCCTCAAAAAAAAAAAAAAAAACCCCAAATAACTTTCATACTTTGGGGGACACCTGAGTGGCTCAGATGGTTAAGCATCTGCCTTCAGCTCGGGTCATGATCCCGGGGTCCTGGGATTGAGCCCCACATCGGGCTCTGTGCTCAGCGGGGAGCCTGCTTCTCCCTCTCCCTCTGCCTGCCTGTCTGCCTACTTGTGATCTCTCTCTGTCAAATAAATAAATAAAATCTTAAAAAAAAAAAACTTTCATACTTTGGTAAGAATGGTTACTTTCACGTAAGATTCTTCAGCCAAGTATATACCACACCACCTCAGCAAAAACAGACTTTATTTCGAAACAACAGGTCAAATGCACTGCCTACTTCATCACAGATCAGGATAATACAAGCGGTCAATAACTACACAATGACGTCACTTACTATTTCTGTCCCATTTGCTTCCAAAAGATCTGAGCAGCTCATTCCATAGCCCTGTACTTGAACTCCCCGGGGAACATCTCTGTGAGTGGCCAGGAGCTGCCTGTGCCCACGCCCCTTTGTAAGTCAATCAACTGATCCCCAGCGGGCTCTCCTGCGGTGCCTCCTAGAATGTGTAATCCCATTTTGAGGGTAAGCACCTCTGGCCCTCAGGGTCTCAAGACATGCACATGGACACCCAAGGCGTTTACAATAATATCTATGGTGACCATCACGACACATCCTGCTGGGTAAAAGGTACGGCAAGGTCATTCTACCAAGAAAAATAATGGGTCATCGATACCAGATAGTCAAATCTCCAGGAAAAGAGTCCCTACCTGCAAGGTATATTTTATTAAACTAAAAACCTATGAATTTAGACATTTGACAGGACTCCTACTTCTGGTCAAGATGAAATAAAGAGACTAGGCTAGCCCTTCTGCCTGAATTTACCAAAAACCACACAAAATATATGAGGGGCACCTGTGTGGCTCAGTCAGTTAAGGGTTCAACTCTTGATTTCAGCTCAGGTCATGACCTCAGGGTTGTGAGACTGAGCCCAGTGTTGGGCTCTGTGCTGGGCGTGGAGTCTGCTTTGCTTAAGATTCTCTCCCTCCCTCTCTTTTTGCCCCATTCTGCCACCGCCCTGCCCTCTCTCTCAAAAAACAAAACAAAACTGAAACACCAGTTTTCAAAGCACTGCACATTGGCCTATGACAGAAAGTGATCTCTGGGAGGTGGGAAACAAGCCCCAACACTCTGACTTCCTACATCCCTGTTTCCAGGCTGCGGAGCAGGTGCCGTGAGCTGAGGCTTCAGTCTCCAAGACGAAGGCCCAGAGGGAAGAGATCCGGCCAGAGAGGAGCTTGGAGATGAGTGGAGACCTCAAGTGTCTCCCTGAGGATTCAGCAGAGCACTGACCAAGACCTCTGTGTGAGGAAACTCAAGTTTAGAGACAACAGGGTCTGGTACCCAGAGGGGACCTGGAATAACACCTCCCCCCACATGCCAGAGTGGAAAATCACAAGATACTAGGCACTGAGTACTCATCCAGGAAGGTTTTGCCCAGCCGTGGGGCAATTAGCCTTGGACAAAATACTGCTCTAGTCCTGCCTAGCAAATCTTAATAGTAAGATTCTAAAAGATCAAACTGCTTCCAAATAATTTAATAGGTCTGCAGTGAAGCTCAGAATATTTATAGAGATACAAAAATATCACACTAATGAAAATTCACAATGTCTGACAATCAAAGATTATCTGACATGCAAAAAAGAAGAAAAACACAACCCTTAGTGGGGAGGAAAAGCAGTCAAAAGCGGCCTGGAACTGACACTGAAACAGCTTTTCTAAGTCTATTCTCCGTGTTCAGAAGTTACCTAGCGACAGGGAAGGTACAGAAAACATTCAAAGTGAGCACCTGGAGAGAAAAACCAGTGCAGGAGACAAAAATTTCACCAGATGGCAGTCCTGGCAGATTAAACGTTGCAGAAGATTAGTGACCCTGAAGACACAAGTGACCTGAATAGTTCTATAGCCACTAAAGAAATGTGTAGTTTACGAGCTCCCCACTAAGACAGCCGACATTAACGATTCACTAGGAATTCTCTCACTTAAGGAAAAAATACCAATTCTATACAAAGTCTTATAGAAAACGAAAAGGAGGGAATATTTGCAACTCTGAAACCAAATGCAGACAAATATAGTACAAAAAAAACCACAGCACTATCTTCTGTGATCACAGATGCAAAAACTAATGAAATATTAGCAAAACAACTCCAACAATATATATAAAAAATAATACACCACTACCAAGTCAGATTTATCCGATGTCTGCAGGATGGTCTTACCATCTGAAAAGTCAATCAATGCAATAAACTGAAAAAACAAGAGTCGTATGATCATCTCAACAGTCATAGAAGAATTCATCAAAATCCAACAGGTACTTCTGGTAATTTCTCAGCAAACTAGGAAAGAAAGGAGCTCCCTCAACCTGACAATGGGTATTTTTGAGAAAACCACACCTCATACCATACTCAATGACAAAAGACTGAAGGCTCTTCCCATAAGGAATAGCCGCCAAACAAGGGCGTCTGCTTTTACCACTTCTACTCACCATCATTCTGAAGGTTCTGAACAGGGCATGGAGGTAAGAGAAAGAAATAAAAGGCATGCCGATTAGAAAGGAAGAAGTGAAACCATTTCTGTTCATAGGCGACATGACTGTCTATGTAGAAAATCTGATGGAATCTACAAAAAGCTACTAGAAGTGAAGTTAGCAAGAGAGCATACTAGAGTGATACATAAATAATCCTACTTCTAAATACTAGCATAAACCAGAAACTAAGTTATACTACTACTTATAACACCACCAAAAATATCAAACGCTTATGGGTACATTTCACAGAAGATGTACAAGACTTATACACTGGAACTAGAAATAAGTAAAAATCAAGGAAGACTAAACAGAGCTGTGCCTTGTGATCAGCTGGTAGGCGTGGAACCATCAAGACATCAACGTTCCTCACACTGATTGAGAATTTGACACAACCCTAATCAAAATCCTAGTAGACATTTTTGTGGAAACTGGCAGTCTAAAATGCATATGGAAATACAGAGGACCACTACACAAGCACTCAAGTGGCTAAAACTAAAAAAAAAAAAATCTGATAATACCAAGCGTTAGCAAGAACATAGAAAAACTGGAGCTCTCACACACTGCTGGTACGGATAGAAAATGGTATAGCCATTTTGTTTTTTTTTTTAATTTATTTGAGAGAATGAGAGACAGAGAGCATGAGAGGGAGGAGGGTGAGAGGGAGAAGCAGACTCCCCGCCGAGCAGGGAGCCCGATGCGGGACTCGATCCTGGGACTCCAGGATCATGACCTGAGCCGAAGGCAGTCGCCCAACCAACTGAGCCACCCAGGCGCCCGGTATAGCCATTTTGAAAACAGAAAATGTCCTAAAAAGTTAAATACACCCTTCCCTTATGACTCTGAGACTCTACTTCTAGATATTTACCTAAGAGGGATGGAACACGTTTCCACACGAGACTTAGGCGTTAACATTCATAACAGCTTGATTCATAATAACCCCTAACTGGAAACCCAAATGTCCCTTACCCTGGTGAAAGGTGGCACCCATTCTCCCCAGCAACAAACAAACAAATTACTGTCACGCAGTAGGCCTGAGCGAAAGACGCCAGGTACAAACAACTGCAGGATACGGGTTCCACTGACGAGACTCTAGAACCGGCAGAATGTACCAACAGAAAGGACATCAGTGATCTGCAAGGATGGGGTCAGGGGAGAGGAACAGACTCCTTGAAGTGATGTAAATCTTCTATATTTTATTGTGGTGATGGTTATTTATACCTCAATATAAAACTTATTGAAGTACATGTTATATGTATACCTTAAAAAGTTGATCAAAAAACATAATAAACTCACACAAACTTAATACAAAGAGGGGATGTATGTCCATCAAACTGTCAATAGTGGTCTTCCTTGGGTGGTGGGAGTATAGGTGGTTTTAATTTTCCCCTTTGTACTTTTTTGTAATCTCCACAATTTTTATAACAAACACTTTTAGGCAAACAAAAAATTTTTACTTCAAGTCTCTTCATAGAAATTGTGGTATCATATTGTTACCTAAAACATAGGTGATAGACTAGTTAATGAATGCTATTTGAGAAATAAGATCAGGAAAAGCCAGTCTGCTGATAAACAGAAAATGCAAAGTAATATTTACTTATGACCATTTATGTTAGAAATGGAACATCTTTAAATGAAATGTAACAAAATCTGTTTGCATATCTTAATTACAATAATCACAAAACAAAATGGAGAGAAAACCTATGTTAACAAGTAAAACCGTAATAAGTGTTGTACATAACACAACGTAATTATAATAGTAATTTGTTGCATTATTTGGAAAACGATGAGAGTCATGTGGCTACCAGAAATGTATCTTTCTCCTGTAATGAGATAACTTTAAATATCTTTCCCGGTAGCATGAGCCCGAAAAATAAAAATCCCACAACCACCAGAAAACAAAAACACTCAATGACTTGGGGGACAGATGTCATAGGACTCCTACTGCTCTTGTAGGAGCAAGTCTCGCACTTCTAGGACATCCTTCATTATCGGCTCTGAAGCAATCCCGAGGACCACACCATCCACGTCTGTGCCACCCTCCACTGGAGTCGGGTAACTTACTTACACGTTATATCCAAGCACCCGAGTAAGGGAGCGGACACGAGACCAGCCCTCAAGTCCTGCAGTTCTACGAACATTCCGCATTCGTGTCCCAGTGCGAACCCCAACGAGGTCTACCTTTCGCCACGGGCGGAGCCTCACCTGGTAGAGCTCTTCCAGGTTGTATCTGATGGAGGTACTACTTTGTATGGCTTTCACCGCCTCGTGAAGCTTCTGCCAGGTGTCCTGAGTGTAGTTGTCGGGCAATTTAGGTCTGTCTGTGAATCCAGATAGCACCAGTGAGGAAGAGCACCCACACGAAATCAGACCGACTTTAAGAAACACTCCACAGAAAGCACTTAAAAGGCACACAGGTAAGGAACACAGAAACGAGGTTTTCCCAGCATTGTATTTATCGCCGTCTTGGGTTACAGACTCCGCAGCCGAACCATCTCCGTTTCGCTGAAGGCGCTTAGTACCGAGAGGAGGGAAACACAGGTGCACAAATCTGCGTCTCACTCAGCAAGTCGACCTCGTGAACGTCTGGGTGGCACCAGTCACCGCGGGGCCGGGACAGCGGGTGGAAAGTGCAGGAAGGCCCGTTACACACGACGAGCTCGGGAGCGGCTCCGGTCCCGGCTCAAGGACGCGGCCGCGCTGCCCGCCGCCCACCGACTCCGGAGGCAGGGGAGCCCCCGCGCGGGCCGGAGGACCCCCACTGCTCCCCCGGGACCGGCACTTCCGGCGGCCGGGGACCCCCCGCTCCCCGGGACCGGCACTTCCGGCGGCCGGGGACCCCCCCCGCTCCCCGGGACCGGCACTTCCGGCGGCCGGGGATCCCCGCTCCCCGGACCCCCGGCACCCCAAGACCGGCACTTCCGGCGGCCGGGGATCCCCGCTCCCGGGACCCCTGCTCCCCGCCGCTCCCCGGGACGGGCACTTCCGGCGGCCCGGGATCCCCGCTACCGGGACCCCAGCTGCCCCGGACGGGCACTTCCGGCGGCTGGGGACCCCCCCCTCCCCGAGACCCCCGCTCCCCACCGCTCCCAGGCACCCTGGCTCCCCGCCGCCCCCAGGACGCGCACTTCCGGCGGCTGGGGGGCGCGGACCCCGCCCCGGCCGCCCGCCCCGCACCCACCTCGGAAATTCTTGATCACTAGTTTCTTGGAGCCGCCGCCGCCGCCGCCGCCGCTGCCGCCGCCGGGCTTGGAGGAGACGGCGGCCGCGGCGAGGGACGCGGGTTTGGTGAGGCCGTTGGTGTGCCCGACGAGCGCCGACAGGGCGCCTTTCCTGGGGGTCTCGTCGGCCATGGCTGCGGCCGGGAAGCAGCGGGCGCCCCGCCCCGTCCCGCCTCCCCGGCCGCGCGGGCGGGCGGGCCTCGCGTCAGCGCCGCCCCGGCCGCCCAACCGCCGCCCCGCCGGCCCGGCGCGACCCCGACCCCGGCCTGACCCCGACCCCGCCCCGGGCCGCCGGGCGGCCGCCGCGCTCCGTGTGGAACTTGCAACGGTCTAGGGGGGGCGGCGGGGCGCAAGCCCGGTCAGCCCCGGGGGCCCAGCGTGCCCCGGGCGAGCCCGAGCACCCAAGTGGCGCGAACGAGGCGTCCTCGCCGAGGGACGGCGGCGAATCGTAGCCCAGACACCAGCCTTTCTCAGCCTGGGCGCGCCGGCGTGCCGGCCCGGGGCGCACGCTCCGGCGGACTCTTTCCCTCCGGAACCAGTGTGCGGGGAAGGCGGGGCGGGGGGGCGCGCGGGCCGGGACGGACTGTGGGCCGGAAGTGAAGCGCCCGCGGCCGGGCGCGCAGGCCCCGCCCACTTCCGTCGGAGGGAACGGCCATGGCGCACATCACCATCAACCAGTACCTGCAGCAGGTAACGCGCGCAGTCAGTAGGGTCTGGAGCGGGAGCCCGGCGGCGCTGGCGAGAAAGTGTGGGCCAGGGCGAATCGGTTCGCCCGCTGTGCCCGAGTCCTTGGCCGCCAGAGGGAAAGCGAGGACGGTTGAGCAGGCGCCCCGACAGTGTTGCCCGGGGACCTGGGGGTGCGCCGATGGGCGTTGGCCTCAAGAGAGGGACGTGCGGAGGGGTCCGAGCGGACCCGGGAGGCCTGTCAGCCGCGCTTCGTGGCGGGGGCTCAGCCGCGACTCGGGACAGACGCTGGGAGGAGGTGGAGGCGGCAGGCGGTGCGGCTGCGAGCGCTAGTCCAGCCATCACTTGGGACACGCCTCGGGTTCCCTTCTGGCAGTTAATAGCCTTCGGGAAATGCGTCTCCACGGGAATTCCGCCCGGACAGCCTATAAACGCCAGAGCCATACTTAAAACATGGGTGTTTATGAATTCAAAACTGGCATTCTTTCCACTAAACTACGCTAATTCCCAGAACTAGAACCGTGCTGATAGGGAAAAGAGGAAGTGGATTTTTAAAATGTCTGAAGGAAGCATTCCATTGGTGATTTAGAATGTATGGTTGAGGGTCTGGGAGGAGAATGAGCCCCAGGTTTCTAGCCAGGGCAACAGATGAGCAGAGCAAATTTGGAGGGAAAGTTTACAGACACCGTTTTGGACATGTTGAGTTGGGGGTGTCTGTTGACAACCAGGTAAAGATCTTTAGGAGGCAATTTGGAGATAGTCTGGCACGATTGGTGATGAGGGAACAGAAGGCAAGCTGAGGACAGGCAGAAGCTGACACCCCACAACCCCCCCCCCCCCATGGGATATACCTGACATTCCTCAGGCACTCCTGGCTGCCCTAAAGGAAAAACAAATAGTTAATTTATAGAGATTATAATCCTGCAAGACATGAGTCTCCCTCAGTTTACAAATGTCTTAGCAATTTATAAGAACAAAGGTTTCCTATCATCAATAACCTAGCTTCCAGAAGGGAATGTAGATACAATTAAATGCCCTTAAAACCTGCAGCCCATTGACAGATTCTTGAAGCGGCAGAGGGTAATGTTCCTCCAGGAAGCTCCCAACTATCTTCATGGTAATGCCTTGCTAGAGGGAAAAACAACCTTAACTTGGCAATGGCAAGGCCTCCGGTATCCTGGGAGTCTTCTTTAACATACAAAAATCCTTTTGAAACCTCCCTTTTCCTTACCTCCCCCAACTCCCAGGTGTATAATCAGCCACCCTTCACAACTCTGGGCAGCATCTTTTTCTGTACCCGTGTTTTATTAAAACCACCATTTTGCACCAGAGACGTCTCAAGAATTCTTTCTTGGTCGTTGGCTCCGGACCTCACCCCACCAAACCTCACCTATATTCCAAAACCCCATCGTTTGGTGCCCAAACGTGGGGCTTCCAAGTGTTTTCATCTGGACTCTGAGCCACGGTGCAAACTTGGTGAGTATTTTCTCTTCTCTTCCTTTACTCTCATTCCAGGGGCTTCAAGGAGTGTGGTGTTATTGGAACACTTTCATGTTGATTGCTCAAGCTGCAATCTTTTAGCCTGTGGCTACTCTACGGGGAGGAGAAAGTCTGCTTTTTGGCTGGAAGTTAGTACCCTGGCTGGGATGGTAATAAGACCCAGAAACTTGATGCCCTCTCTTTACTTCTGTCCTTATACGAAGTTGTCTGTCTTGGGCATGGGACAGCCACCTAAGTCACCAGGACGGCTGCCAATCTTAAGACTCCTGTGTGAGGTTTCCTCCCCCCACTTTTTTTTTTTTAGAGATTTTATTTATTTACTTGACGGAGAGAGAGACAACGAGAGAGGGAACACAAGCAGGGGGAGTGTGAGAGGGAGAAGCAGGCTCCCCGATGAACAGGAAGCCCGATGCGGGGCTTGATCCCAGGACCCTGAGATCATGACCTGAGCCGAAGGCAGACGCTTAAAACTGAGCCACCCAGGCGCCTCAGATTTCCTCCTCATTGATCTAAGGTGATCCCTTCCACATCCCTGGTCTAGCTGCTTCTGGCCATGGGACCTCCACTCAGAGCCGGCCGAAACCAGCACCCGATGGAATTAAAACCTAACTTCCTAGGGAAGTTGGCTGTAAAGACCACATGTGTTGGAATGTCACTTAGACCATGATGGATTTCAGTTTTTACAGTTTTTAATCAATGTCCTCTACTAACCACTTAAATTATAAAATTGGGTAATTTCCCCTTGTAAAACTTTTCTAGTATTTTTCATGGGTTAAAAGTGGCAGGGTGATAACACAGCTTTCAGGGCTTAGGACTGCATGGCATGGGTATTTTAGTCCATTCGATAGCACCCATCTGTAGCCTAGGATGTGATGGGCAAGGGGATATCGGCATCCCGCTGGCATCCGCCCTATGGGGCCTTTTATGGCAGGAATGCCTTCAGGGGAAGGCAGAATGGTGATCAGTAGTGGTTTCTCATCTGAGGGACTCCTCTGGTCACCTTTGACAGCTGGAACCTCTGACCTGTCCTGCGTGGGATGCCTCCCGGGAGTCGGGGGGATTTGGTAATGGACCTTCTTTACTTTTCTGGGAACATGGCCTCAGTAGGCTTCTTCCCTTCCCAAGGACTCTCCCTTAGGATGCCTTTTTAACCCATTGGAAACAATTTGGATTGCAAAATTTAGGAAAGGACTGATCTGTAACACTGCATGGCCTCAGGAGATCTGTCAGTTAGATCTCTTTTGCAGGAAACAGGATTGTAATCTCTATAAGTTAACTATTTGTTTTTCCTTTAGGGCAGCCAGGAGTGCCTGAGGAATGTCAGGTATATCCCATGGGGGTGGGTGGGTTGTGGGGTGTCAGCTTCTGCTTTGTCCTCAGTTTGCCTTCTCCCTCATCACCTACGTTCTCAGAGGAGTCTTATTTGGTGAAGTAGTTGGGGTGATGGGAGGAATAACCACTAGTGCTTGTTGAACTCTTATTAAGAACCAACGACTGTCATGTACAGTGGCTCGTTATTATCACTTGTCCTGGGAGGCGGGTCTGTTGCAAGCCCCATTTTACAGAGAAGGTCCAGTGGTTTTCCAAGGCCGCTGGGCTAGTTAGTAGCACATTCGGACCAGGAGTTCTGGCCTTAGAGTCCGTGCCCTTAACATGAAGCTCACTGCCTCTGTTAGCCTAGGTTTCAGGCACCATTTCCTGTCCTAGTCAGAACCTACCTATTTCTCAGGTTCCAAAGTGTACTGTTTTTTGAATCTCAGTGACCCTCTCAGTTAGGACATATTCCGTATTTCATACTCCACAGCATCCTCAGCCAGTAACTATCTGTAGACAAGTCATAGGTCTTTCGTTTCCCTTCTTTGTGATCGCTTCCTAGTAGCTATCAGGTTGGCAGTTTGGTTTTATTCTGCTCATAAGTTTCTGAGTTCTCTTGTTGGTTTCTTGGATGCAGGCAGAACACATGCATTCGTGGGTCAGAGACCAAGGGTCTTGTAGCTCAGCTCAGCGCAGCTGGCAATGTGGGGTCAGCCTGCCGGTTCCCTTGGACCAGTGGGCCCAGAGGGGTGCCTGTACCTGCATCCAAGAGAGAAACCTGGAATTTGGGGCATCCATCCATTTTGTAGCAGGCGGTGAGCAAGCCTGCTTTTTGCTTGGGGTTAGGGAAGGGGGGAAGACATTGCTTCGTTTCTCAAAGTAATAAACAGCCCTGAACAGTGGCCCGAGTGAAGGAGCTAGCGGTCGGGGCCTTATGGGCCAGCACATTAGTTTGAGAGGCCCAAGGAGGGCTGTCCTTCCTAATGGTTGGCGGTAGCTGGGATGTCAGCGTTCGGCACCTCAACACGCCTCCAGTTTCGTTTCTGTTTGGAGAGGACAGGTTGAGTTAAAGTTTTCCAAGTATTCTACTTTTAAAAATTGTATTTAGAACAAGATCAGTTTGCATGTACAGTTGACCCTTGAACAACGTGGGGGTTAGGGGTGCTGACCCCCCCATGCAGTTGAAAATACATGTATAACTTTTGGCTCACCAAAAACAACCGATAGCATGCTGTTGACCAATAACATAAACAGTGAATCAACTTGTTTTTTGCGTTGTGTTCTATATTATGTTCTCACTACCGAGTTAGCTAGAGAAAAGGAAATGTTATTAAGAAAATTGTAAGGAGGAGAAAATGCATTTGTAGCACTCTGTTGTAAAAAGTCTAGGTCAGATCTGCTAGTCGGGGCAGCTGTGCTTCTCCCCACAGCTGGAGCTGCTCCGTATTCCTGGAGTTTCTTTGAGGGCTGGTATTCTTTGTTTGGTGTCCTTTACTTCATTCTTCTGTCCATTCTACAAATTCTTATTTCAAATGGCAAGTTACTTTTTAAAAACTATTTACATTTAAAATTGTAATTTTCCTCCAAATTTTTATTGTGAAAATTTTCAAACCTACAGAAAAGTTGAAAGGAGAACATTGAAGATGTGGACACCCTCACCTGATGCACCACGTTTCTGTGTCCTTCCCTCCGGGCACGCGTGCTTCTCTTCCCTGAACCATCTGAAAGGAGGTCGCTGCCCCCGATGCTCTTCCCATGGGCCTGAGGCTGTGCTGCCATCCGGCTGCAGGGCCTTTAGCCCAGCCGAGAAATGGAGTGTCAGTGTTTTCTGAGAGCGCATTCAGACTCCACATCCACCCACGGTGCTGTTCAGAGCCTCCTTGTTACCTGCAGGGTCCAGTCAGGTCACACTCCAAACATGGTGGTCTTGCTCTTTAGTCTTTCATCTAGAAGAGTCCTCTTGCCAGTTTCCAGGAGTGGATTTGTTTTATGACAATTAACTTTTTAAAAATGTCCAGGGCAGTGGACTCATGGCTGTGTCACTGTCTGCCTTTACTTGACTCTAGTGAATAGGTTTGGGCGAACCTGGCTAGTGTAGACGTCCTGTAGCCTCTGGAGGCTTGCATTCGTGCTCCCAACTGCCCACTCCGGTGTCCAGAGACCTTTTCCCATCGTATTGATTCATAATCTGTTGGACGGACTGTGAGAGCCTGTGAACATTCCGCCCCACACCCTTTCCAAAGTGCTTTCAGCTTTTATTCGTGGTCTTTTCCCAAGTGGGTTATTGCATGAGTGTTTGCCAAGTGGTGATTCTCTCACTCTGTTTGTTAGCTACTACTTCATCTGTTAAAAATGCTTTTCCCTGTGCTCCTTTTTAAAAAGTATCATAGATTGTTGTTAATGCCAAGTTATAATCCAGAACCAATAATAAGATTATTCTTATTCTTTCTGAAGCTCAACTTGTCCCAAATTTGGCCACTAAGAACTCCTTCAGACTGGTTTCTGGGGCTTTTGGACAGGTCTTCCTTGAGCCCTGCTTTGCCTCCTGGCACAGTAACGTCCATGCCAAGCTCATGGATTTCTTCCCCTGTCCCAGCACTGGACCAGTCCTTTCTCCAGGGAGCTCTGGTTCCTCTTAGTGGTCGTGGAGTTTGGGAAATGAATCTGAGTGCTGGTGTGTTCATTGCCACTGCAGGGCGTAGGGGGGGTCAGTACTTCAAGGCCTTGTTAGCAGATGGAGCTAGTAAATGTATTTTTTTAAACATTTTTAAAAAAGATTTTATTTATTTGACAGAGCGGGAGCACAAGCTGGGGGAGGGGGGCAGAGGGAGAAGCAGACTCCCCCGCTGAGCAGGGAGCCCGATGCGGGGCTCGATCCCAGGACCCTGAGACCATGACCTGAGCCGAAGACAGACGATCCACCGACTGAGCCACCCAGGTGCCCCTGTAAATTTAAGAAATTATGTGTTCTGGGGGCACCTGGCCGGCTCAGTTGGTGGAGCGTGCAACTCTTGATCTCGAGGTTGTGAGTTCAAGCCCCATGTTGGGTGTAGACATGACTTAAAAAAAAAAATTACAAGTTCTAAGAGTAGATGAGTTCCCCCCTCCCTGCAACCTCCATCTACCGCCTTAGAGCCAGGAGGTCACGAGGTGACCAGCAGTAGCCAGGAAAGAGAACTTTTTCCTGGGTGTGCCGAGAGCCAGCTGCACCTGATGAGGTCTGCAGTCTGTGGACCAGGCCCCAGGGACACCACGGGAATGTTGCCACCGGGCTCCCCTGGAGTGCCCCTGCACGGTCCACTGGGGGCTGCTTACGTGGCAAGGCCATGGCGTACTAACAGCCACTAAAACAGGTGACTGGGTGGCTGTGGCCCTAGTGTCCCCTGAGCTGTGTATCAGTTCTTTGAGATTTGTCCGCGGTCTGTTGTCGTCTCTTCTCCTCGGCACCTGCTGTGACAGTTTTGGCCGCCTTCATCAGCTTCCTTGAGGTAAGGGCAGTGATGGGACCAGTACTTTGTGATTATTCATAATACCTCCCACAACCCTACACAAATATCTTTTGTTTCTCGTTGTAAGGTAGACCGTAGACGTGGGATTGCTGCCTTCTGTGGTTTTGCTGGGCAGTTGAGTGCCAGATTCTTGATCACATTAGTTGTCTTAGGTGAGATGGTGTAAACTTTCCCAGCCGATGCCCTAAGTGGTGTTGAGAGTCCAGGAGCTGGATCCGTTTTGCCTGGGGGTAGGGTTGCTGCGTTGGGGGGAGAGCACGTGCGTGCCCTCCCTCGCAGGCCGATCCAGCCACTTCTCGCCTGCAACGTGGGGGAGCTCCAGTCGCTTTCTGTGGTTGGTCGTGGCTAGTCCGGCCTCCCCTGCCACGCTTACCGCTTCTGGCGGTGCGTCTCGCGACGGGAAGTGATGTGAGCGCCTGCCGCGGGTGTGCAGTCCAACTGCACGTCGTCCCTGACCGCGTCTCGTGTGGGCATCGAATGGACAGAGCTAACCCCACCGTAGATGAACCATGCTGTGTGTGCAGCTTTCTCTATGCTTGTCTTCCTCTGCCCGTTCGGATTTCTAAGTGCTTGTTGGGTAAATAAAATCTTCAGACCTCGTTTGGTTTTCTGGTTACAGAGGTCTGCCGCAGCACAGGCCCCCAGGACGGAAATCTGTAAAAGCCTCCTGAAGGCCCAGCCTGCACCCCAAGGGCCCAGGGGCAGGCACTTCTTCCTGTGCTCCCATGTCATACGCAGTTTTTCTTTTCCTTCCAGATTGAGTTAGGCACTTTCCTGTGACTTTGCGTTTGTCTTTTTGTTTTGTTTTGGGTTTTGTGTGTGTGTGTTTGTTTTTGCTTAACAGTAAGTACATTGTGGACACTGGCGCATCATCACTGCTGGATCCATCTACCCCTGTGTCACCGTCTGCTTAGCTTTGCCGTTCCCTGTTTCAGTTGATGTGTAGGTTGAGTGGAATGTGGCTTTTAAGCGCTTTTTTTCCCCATAAGCTTTGTAAGTGAATTCTCAAGTGTCTGAACGCCCGAATAAAACTAAAATAACGTGCTTTCCTTAATCACCACTGGCTTACCCTGCTTGTTTGCTGTTTCTGACAGTAAATCACGTGTTTCTTTGCCACCGAAAGATCTCATTTTGAAACGTTGCCCTCGTTTGCTGCTGCCAAGAGCCCGGTGTGTTCTGTCGTTGCTGTGGCTCCTCCAGAATCAGGAGGATGGATTTTCGAGGCGTACAACATGTTGTTTAGGTTCTGTGAGGACAAAACGGTTTGTTTTCTACTCCGCTTATCTCTTTTCAAATGTTTCAGGTCTATGAAGCCATCGACAGCAGAGATGGGGCATCCTGTGCGGAGCTGGTGTCTTTCAAGCATCCTCATGTCGCCAACCCACGGCTCCAGGTGGGCGAAGGAGCTGCACCCGCAGGTGCTCCCTAAGAGAAGCTGAGAGTTTGAGTCAGATGGAAACTAACATTGCCGCTCTTTTGAAAAATTTTGAAAATTTTAACGTTCATTTACTGTATGTCTATAATTGCAGTTCATTTATTGAGCACTGTGTGTTTGATACCAGGCTGAGGTGTGCATCTTATGCTCTGTAATAACTTCCAAGTGACCCTCTGAGCCCCAGAGACATGCAGTGTGGAGCAAGGTCGTCCAAGGTCATCCAGCAGACAGGCAGTGGGCTAGGCTGTGCCCAGGCCGGTCTGTCCCCAAAGCCCACAAACGTGTCCTGTTATAAGTAAAGCTTAGTGGGGCTGAGCCATGTCTCCTCATTCCTGTGCTGTCCATGCCACGGACACGTAGCTGGCTGGGTCAACAGAGATCTATAGCCTGCAAAGGCGGGGGTGTTTACCATCTGGCCTTTTATGGAAAGCATTTGCCAAACCCTGCTCTAAACCATAAGTGTCCTTGATTTAGCAGATAAATGATATGCAAGCCTGTCTTCTGTAGGAAGTATTCTTGGCATTTGGGGAAGTCCCATTTGCTCATTGGTTCCCTTTGTGAAACTGGAATGTGGTCCTGTTGGGGCAGTTTTTCTTTTGAAAGAAATAGGAGCTCTGTATATTGGAGATCATATTGGGCAGAGTATAGGCTGCACCTTAGACCAAATAAACCAGTTTATGGAGTAGAAGCAGGCTCTTTTTAAAAGGTAGGGTTCCCTGGGTGGCTGTCCTGTGTGACAGTGTTGAAAACCATTGCTCTAAGGGGCTCGCTGGCCAGACACTCCTCAGCCTTGTACCACCGTGGGTGGGTCTGCCATCCCTCTGTGATCCAAGGCCAATCCCCGTTGACCTACTGAGGTAGCATTCCATTCGCTGGTGGCCGTTGTCTGCCTTAGTTATTTCTTTTTTTTTTTTTTAAAGATTTTATTTATTTATTTGAGAGAGAGAGAGAAACAGCATGAGAGGGGAGAGGGTCAGAGGGAGAAGCAGGCTCCCCGCTGAGCCGGGAGCCCGACACGGGACTCGATCCCAGGACTCTGGGATCATGACCTGAGCTGAAGGCAGTCGCTTAACCAACTGAGCCACCCAGGCGCCCTGCCTTAGTTATTTCACCAGGGACGGAAGATGGGGATTTTCCTGCTGCTGTCCTTTTCCTTCCCACGCTTATGCACATGGATATGCATACGTATTAGTGCATCAGGGACTCACAGACTTCTTTAATTCTCTGTTCTGTGTGACCCCGTGGCTCTCATATGGTCTAAAATCTGGCCATGGAGAGGGAGGAGGGCGTTGTAAGTAAATGTCAGCTAGCCTAGCCCAGGACATAGAGCAGGTGGCTCTGTCACCAGGAGGTGAGGAGGGGGGATTCCTAACATGGCATCACCTCTCACTCACGCCGCCTTCCTTATGGAGCACACAGTAGCTGCTTCATAAATGCTTCTTCACTGACTGGCTGCTGAATACTAAGGTCCACACGAAAGTGCCCAGAGTATTCCTTGGACTGTGGTAGGCACGGCAGGTGTGTTTGGTGCCCTGTCACCCTGTCACTGGCCACGACACGTATGTGTGAGATCACAAGTGCCAGGTGCCCGCCCTTATCCCTAACTGTAAAGTGTGCATTCTTTTGAAACAGGTTCGTCTCAGTGTCTTTCTGCACATTGCATTCTTTTGCTGCCTTTTAATTTTATTTTTGTCATTTTTCCTCTTATCATTTAGATGGCCTCCCCAGAAGAGAAGTGTCAGCAGGTTTTGGAACCCCCTTATGATGAAATGTTTGCTGCTCATTTAAGGTAACCCCTGGGGAGGAAGAAAAATAAAGCAAATCTGGAAATTGCTGAATCGACTAGGGATTTTATTTAACATCAGCTTAGGCTTGAGAGGCACCCGGGTGGCGCAGTCGGTTGAGCCTCTGACTCTTGGTTTTGGCTCAGATCATGAGATCAAAGCCCCAAGGCAGGCTCTGCCCTCAGTGGGGAATCTGCTCCCTCCCCCCACTCACACGCATACACTCTCTAAAATAAATAAATAAATAAAATCTTAAAAAACACATCATCTTAGACTTGAAACGATGGATAATTTGCTTTGAAAAGAAAGTGTATTTGTTTTTTGGAGGGTTTTTTGGTACTTTTTAAATTTAAATTCAATTTAATTAACATATACTGTATTATTAGTTTTCAGAGGTAGAGCTCAGTGATTCATCAGTTGCGCATCACACCCAGTGCTCGTTATATCAATGGGCCCTCCTTCATGCCCATCCCCTAGTTACCCCAACCCCCCACCTCCCCTCCAGCAACCCTCAGTCTGTTTCCTGTGATTAAAAGCCTCTTATGGTTTACCTCCCTCTCTGATTTCATCTTGTTTTAAGAAATGTGCATTTGTAATTTCACTTTGTTAAAGCCTATGAAAATTTTCTGAAGCTTAAAATCCTTTAAATTTTTTTTAAAGATCTTATTTATTTATTTGATAGAGAAAGAGAGAGAGCACACAAGCAGGGGGAGGGGCAGAGGGAGAAGCAGGCTTCCCATGGAGCAGGAGCAGGGAGCCCGATGCAGGACTCGATCCCAGGACCCTGGGATCATGCCCTGAGCTGAAGGCAGATGCTCAACTGACTGAGCCACCCAGGAGCCCCTGAAATACTTTAAATTTTTTTTTTTTTTAAAGATTTTATTTATTTATTTGACAGAGACACAGCGAGAGCAGGGACACAAGCAGGGGGAGTGGGAGAGGGAGAAGCAGGCTTCCCTGCCGATCAGGGAGCCCGATGCGGGGCTCGATCCCAGGACCCCGGGATCATGACCCGAGCCGAAGGCAGACGCTCAACTGACTGAGCCACCCAGGCGCCCCGATACTTTAAATTTTTAATGAACGTTTCTTCATTTGAAAGCGCACGTATGCTCTTAAATGTGGTAGAGGCACCGCTCGCGTGGGCCGCGTGGCAGTTGTGTGTTGAGGGGCACACGGCTCACCATGGCCGTCTGTTTCCGTGGAAATAGGCCTGTGCTTCACGTCTTCGCCTTGCCGGCAACGGGGCTAGAGCTGCAGAAAGCGCACGGAAGACTTGCTCTTCGGGGACATCTCATGTCTGCTGTTTGCCCTTTGGAGGGTGGGGCCGGGCAAAGCCGGATGTCCTGAAGCACGAGGCATTGGCTCGCCCTTCTGCCTGTGCCCCTCCAGGGCTTCCTTCTCTGGAGAAGTCGGGGCGCCACTGGGCTCCTGGTAGTGTGAGGCTCCCTGCCATCTCCTGTCCGTAGGTGCAGCGGGAGGGCTGTGCTCGGCCGTGACCAGTGCCTGGCACTGAGAACCTGCTGCAAGTAGGGTCTCCTCCCGGGGCCAGAGAGCAGCGTCCCAGAACAGCATGTGGGTTTCCTCTCCCCCAGCCTGTTTTAGTTCAAAGTCACCGGTGTGTTTCTTGTCCTCCTTCTAGTTACTGTAGCCTGTAGCAGGATAAGCGGCGCGCTCAAGCGTTCTGGATGGAAGTGAGGGGTGGGGCACGTGGGGCTCGATTGCAGGTCCTGCTGCCTGTGTCCTCAGCCTGTGAGGTTTCCTTCACAGATGCACTTACGCGGTGGGAAACCACGACTTCATCGAGGCGTACAAATGCCAGACTGTCATCGTCCAATATCTTTTGTCGTTTGCGTTATGGTTTAAGATCTGGAGACATCAGGCCACTTTCATTCATACCTTTAACTAGAAAGGAATTGAAACTAACTTTGGGAAGAGAAACTCGTTTAGCTATTTCATTCAGGTGCTTAGATGTATTCTGGGCCTTAAGACTGTCGTCCAGTTACCCGTACAATGAGGGGGAACACGGGTGATGGTTAAGGGTTTTACTTAATTCTGTTGTGAACAGTGGTATTTCCTTTAAAGCATTAAGTAGAGCTACAGGGACTAGTTAGTCCCTTTGGCAAAATAGGAGAACACCAGATTCCAGGCATAGATGGACAAGAGTGGACTCCACATGTCGTCACTGAAGTGTGGCCACTGAGACCTTCAGCCAGCCAGTGTCTGATTTAAGTCATTTAAGTGCTATCTCCTAGCTAAGGCTTCTGTCAGTGAGTGTTCTAGTATTTATGTGTAACTCTGGATTTTTAGTTTGCTTATTTTTTAACTTTCTTGTTTAAGTATACAAAAGAGAAAGTTGGCTACTAACTAGCTTAGTCTCCTTTGAATTTAAGAATTCTGTAATCAAGGAAATAAACTTTATACTACAGATTCTAAAGCCTATTACGTATGTGATTATCTGGGTTCAGAAAAACCAAATAAAATGTTTGAGGTTCCCAATTAAGAAAATCTTACAATAGTCTCTTTGGGGAATGTATGTGTAAAGCAAATATATTTACTGTACTAATACCTAATAATATTCAGATATTTGTAATTTGTACATTTTTCCTTCAAGAACTTGCCCCTATGATATATAATCTTCTAAACCTAAAATTGAGAATCCTTCATATTTCTTACTCTTATCACTTCTAGCCTTGCCTTAGATTTTGTACGTTGTTCCTTAATGTAGTACATCGTTCCTGCGTGCATTTCAAGCCCACAAAGAAGAAAACTGGTAAGTATGAACAGAAATAACTGGAAACTGGCAAATGGCAGGGTTTAGTTTTTGGGTTTTTTTTTTTTTTTTTTTAGCAGAAGCTTTTTAAAACTTTAAGTAAATATGTGTTGTGTTTTCTGTATGGATATTTAATGTTACATGTTGACCTAGGATAATATCAACGCGGATAGTGGAGTTTTAATGGTCAGTGTAAACTTCAAGTGGCGGACCAGCCAGATTGTTTGCAGTGTGTTCACATAAACATAAAGCCTTGTTTTTATTTCAGACCTTCCATACCCCAGAATGTTTGTTATTTGTCAATTCTGAACTGAATTTTGATTTTAATTTGGATAAAAGGGCAGGTCAGCTGCAGTTCACGTGGAGTGACTAGAGTGAATACGTGGTAATTGGGTTATTTTAAGTTCCTTGACAAACTGATTCTTAATTTTATGATTTATTAACTGTAGGTAAATACTGAAATTTTGTGTTTACTAAAATAACTGAAGGCTTGCAAATACCTTTTATTGAAAAAACAAAATCAAATACCCTCTTTAAGTGAAGATTTGTCTTAACACATAAAAATATTTCCACCAGCTAAATTTAAAAAAAAAATCCTTTTACGACATTTTGTCTATTACGTTTTCTGGGTCCTGTTAGAAGGTCTTACTAAACCACATCTTGCTTTAACGGAGCTGCTTGGAGAGTGGTTGAAGGGAAGGAGAAGGTCCTGAATAGCGTGAGGAGGTGCTGTCTGGGGCTGAGGACCCTGGACGCAGCGGGATCTAGGCTTCTGGGGGGTCCGGGGCAGCGGGTGAGGGGCACTCCAGTGCCTGTGCTGTCAGGAAGCCCCGGCGCCGCAGCCTGCCCTGACGGGGGATGAGGAAGGCGGCAGGAGCCTCGGGTTCCTGGAGGGGTGGTGGCCCCCGTGGACGGAGGTAGCTCTGGGTGTCGGGAACGGAATCTCAGACCTCGTGGCCTCTTCCAACGTGCTTGCTTTCCTGCCCTGCAGGGCTCTGCCCGTCATGTATGCCGTAGCACTCGACCTTCGAGTCTTCGCCAATAACGTAAGTTTAGTTCTCGTCACTGTTCTTTTAAAAATCTCAGTTTCTATCTTTTGCTTAATTTCATGTCATTCTTCCAGAAGTTTTGAGGGTTAGGATGTGGGTTAGCACGTACTTGGTGTAGCGAGCGGAAGGGCGGGAGGTAGCTGGACTGTCTGGGTTGGTGGGTTTTCCTGCCGTGGGTGTAGACGGAGGTTCTCTGTGCGTGTTAACCCGTTATGGCAGATGGCAGATTTTTTTAAAGGAGCGAGGCAGTAACACGAGCAGGTCTGCGTTCTCCTCTGCTGTGAAGATGTGGCTGTCCCCCGTCTTGAGGAATCCCACCCTGATGTAGATGGGGGCAGCAGCTAGGGGTCTCTCTGGTGTGGGGGGTCGGTTTGCCCTTGGGGGTCAGCGTAAGGCAGTTCTGGAGCGGCAGTTCTGAACTAACACACCTTTATGGCTCTAAAAACTATAACTTCCCATTCTGAACAAGATGGGGTAGGTACAGTTTTCCTTTCCATCCTGCTGAGAATTCGGAAGCCAGCACGACTTGCAGACCAGCAAGTGGTGGGTCTCCTGCATTTGCTTCTTGCTTCCTATCCTGGACTGGGTCCCAGAGGAGCCTCAGATCCAGGAAGACTGACAGGCAGAGATGAAGAGGCCCCAAGGAAAGCAGGAGGGGGGTTCTGGACAGACTTCTTCAGCAGTCCCTGCCGCAGCCCCCCAAACTGTGCCAGTCCCCAGCGCTTCAGCAAAGCCCTCGGGGAGCCGGACCCAGCCAAGCCAGCGGCAGCTCCCCACCAGCATGGCATCCGCTGCTGATGCGAGATAAACAGGGTCCACGTGACCTCATACCCCAAATATCACTTACGGAGAATCTCAGCCTGTGAAGAGAGACGATCCACAAACACCGGATGTTGGAATTCCTTGACTTGCTCGTACCCCGGCCATCCTAAATAAGTCTCAGGAAAAGTCACGAACACGCTTGAAACAAATGAAAACATAGACGGTCTCAGCAAAGAAATAGAAGATGTAAAGAAGAACTGTGATAGAAATTTCTAGAACCAAAAAATATAACTTAAACGCAAATTAGGCTCCAAAGAGCTTTGTTTATATATCTATTTGTATTTACCATATTAAAAATTTTTAACTGGGATTTAAAAAAATATTCCTCTAAAATGACAAGCCTTTTATGTGGTAACATAAGTGACGTTTTAAGAGAAAAATACCTATATTTTCCAAATGAACAAAATGTGCTGAGAAGAGTGCTGGATTTTTATTTTAATCTTACAGAAGCCGCCTGACCCCGTGTCCTTCTGCAGGCATGGTGTTGCGGCTTGAATATATGAAGACGGTCTGGCCTCACCCAGGTGTAGATGGAAAGGAGAGGAGTATTTTAATAGCCTTTCAGATGATTGTGGATACTCTTTTCCTCTATTACCAAAGCTCCAAGGGGTTGTTACGGTGTGTCCTCCGAAGCTTAGCGTTGAGCTTTTTTTGCTGTTGTATTGGAATCTGCTGGGTGTCCTGGTCTCTGGGTGGACTGTGTGCTCTTGTGTGATCTTGTAGCATCAGACAGACGTTGATCATTTGGAAAGTTCTGGTTCACCGAGTCACAGAGATGTTCCAAATGTGGATGTGTTTCATTGTGTAAAAGAAAACCCCAAACCAAAAAAACTCCCATTTGTTAATGCCTCCAGTGACCTTATCTGTAAAGTTTTGGAGTAATGAAATGCTGCCACGTTCATGGTGGTTGATGACAAGTTACCCAAAATTCTGGTTTTTTTTTTTTTTTGAAAGCACAGATGTCATTGGCCACAAATACTGTCAGGTGTTTGCTTGGAATTGATTGGTTGTGTTTCGCTTTAGAGCAAACGGTCCTTCAGCCACCCTCGCCTGGACCGCCTTGCTCGTCTGTCCGTCGCTGGTTCCACACGCTAGCTGGCAACTCCAGCAGCTTCCCAAGTGCTTTTCCCGGAGAAAACCATACTGTCATTTCATCACAAAGAATGTTAAATATTTGCATATTCAAGAGCCAAGACTTAGGATGTACTGTGTCGTCAGGGACAGTTTGAAGTGACCTTGGTGTTAGTGTCTGACTGCAGGACTGTGCGGGGTGATGTTAGGGACATCGTGTTGCTGCTGCAGTTTGGTGTCGCTGGAGAGGCCCCCACGTTTTCACCTACCACAGTGCTCGCATCGTCAGTGCAAGTGACGGTACAATAAGGGGACAAATACTGGCTGTTGGTGTTGTCATGAAAATAGTTCTGACCGCATGGATCATGTGCAAGTGTTTTGAAGGCTCCCAGGGTTTCGTAGATCATACTTTGGGCACCTGTGTTAGGGGGTGTGAGCGGGAGCCAGCAGGTCCCAGGAACAAGGGGAGAGTCAAACCTGGTGATGACTTCGGTGTCTGTCGGAAGTGTGTGTTTTGGGGTTTTGACTGGCTGTAGGCGGGGGCAGAGCATGAGCCCGTAAGGAAAGGCTCCTGGAGGGGCGCAGGGCCCCGTGCCCCAGACTTAGAGAACAGACCAACTCAATAGCTGGAATTGGTTGAAGAGTTGATTTGTGTAAGAGTCAGGATACGCTACCGATTTCTCAATTTTTAACAATGCTAACATCAACTAGAAGATTTCACCAGAGCTGCTCGGGACTCTGACCCTCGGTTGTAGCCATTTTTGCTTCTAGCAGCAGCGGAGGTTTCTTTCCCACTCAGGAATTGAGAGGAAATTAAACGTGACTGTTTGTGTTCTATCAGGCAGACCAGCAGTTGGTAAAGAAAGGGAAGAGCAAAGTCGGGGACATGCTGGAAAAGGCAGCCGAGCTGCTGATGAGCTGCTTCCGCGTCTGCGCCAGTGACACGTGAGTACAGCGTGGAGGTGGCTGCGCCAGTGGGTGATGCTTGTGTCCCTCCTGCGTGTGCGCGGACCCCATGGTCGTCGTTCCGATTTGCTTAGCTAGTCCGCTGCTGTGTCCAGGATGTGAGAGAGAGAGAAGGTGGTGTGTGAGGTTTGCCTGTGTCTCTCGAGCGCTTTCCTCCTGCCCCTGCGTCCCTTCTGCACCTGGTCCAAGCCCCGTCCGCTGGGAACGCGCCCAGCGGCTTGTGCTGAGTGCAGGTCTGCGGATGCTCAGTTCTCCAACCGTCTTTACTTTGTCTTCCTTTCTGTGTGCTAGGTGGAGAATTCTAGATAGACCGCTTTTTCTGCTGGCGCTCTGGCCGCGCCGCTTCCTCACTGTGTCTCCCGCCGTGTGACTCCATACTCCCCTTTGTTAGGGTCCGTCCAGCGTCTCGGATCTCTGCGCCGATGTGTTTTGTTAGAGCCTTCCAAGGGTGATTGCTACATCCTTTCTCCCACTCCCTTTTGTCCGCATTCTGTCTTCTTTGAGACGCCAGGCTCATGTATGTTAGACGCATGTCCTGCCATGGACACGGGTGCCCTGTGTTTCCCTCTTGAGCTGTACGTGTTTATCGTGGGATAACTGGCTTTCTTGATGTGACACCCAAAACACAATAACCTAAGAAAAAATAGATAAAGCAGACTTCATCAAAATTAAAAACTTTGTGTTTCAAAGGATGCCATCCAACAAGTGAAAAACAACCATAGAATGGGGAAGATACTTGCAAATAACGTAGCTGACAGTAACCTGTATCCAGAATGTATGAAGATAAGTAATCCGATTTATGTGGGCAAAGCCCCTGGATAGACATTTCTGCAAAGAAGATAGACAGATGGCCAGTAAACCCACAAACAGGTGCTCAACATCCTTAGTCAGAAAGGAAGCGCAAATGAAAACCACGGCGGGCCGCGCTTCACACCCAGCAGCGTGCTGAGCGTTGGGGGGGCTGCAGCGGGCTGGGCCTCAGAGAGACCCCTCGGGGGTCGCTTCCTGAGTGTCACCAGTATTAGAGTGTTTGGTTTGTTTTCTACCCTCCAAGGCAGGCAGTGTTCATCATCCCCGTGTTGATTTGAGGTCACGGCGCCAGTGAGCGACAAGAGTCCTGGAGGGGCTGGCCGCTATCACGGAACAGACTTTGTTTTTAAACGCTGACCGCGGTTCTACACTGAATATTCCTATATGGGAGGGATCTTAGGGATGGTCTTGGGGAGGGTTTCTTTGTCCCCGGCTTGTGAACAGCCTGTGGTTCCATACCGGCGTGTTTATTTCATATGCTTTGACCCCATGCCCTGGGATTTCGGGTGTGCAGGCAGCCTGCCGCGGGCCCCCCTCCCCGGTGCCCCGTTGGTGGGCTTGCAAGCCGCACCATAGAAGAACCACCGCAGGGCGCAGATACGCGGCAGGCTCCGCTGTGCGTTGTGTTTCAGCACTGCATCGTGAAGATCCTCGAGCGTCTGACCGCGTGGACAGAATTGCACAGGGGACACTGTAGACTCCCCACGTGCCCCGTTGGCGTTTACATGCCGTATGCTGTCCGGTCACGCGTCTTGCCTTCTGTGCGTCTAGCAGTTTTCTTTCTTCTAAAGGTTATGCGTCCGTCAGAGACTTCCCTAAGTGCCACACTCTCCTTTATAGTTTGAGGTAAAACTTACTGGCAGTGATTCACACGGATCTTGACTGTATTTTGACAAGTGTGTGTGCGTGTGTGACCCAACCCCTCCCGAGGCCGAGGACATTGTCATCACGCCGTCCCCTTCCCAGGCGGACCCACACCACGGTTCCAGTCTCCCGTTGGTGGCCGCGTGCACTGCGTCTTGTTCCACGTTGTCGTGTGTTTCCGAGTCCGTCTTGCCCTCTGGATGAGCGAGCACACGTCCATTGAAAATAATAGACGTGTTGCCGATGAGGCAGTTGGCGGCGGCCCACACGCGTACTGGGGTCGTCTGTTGTGGCTGGTGGTTCGACCTCTGCTCGGGCTGCTTATTTCATGGGCACAGCTTGAGCTGTGGGGTTTTATCTCAAGGTATTAATTTTGTTTAGGCAGATTTGTGTGTGTGTGTGTGTGATTTATAAACACTGATTTCCTGGGTAACTTAAAAAAAACTGTTTTCCCGTAGCCGGGCCGGCATCGAGGACTCTAAGAAGTGGGGGATGCTGTTCCTGGTGAACCAGCTATTCAAGATCTACTTTAAGGTGTGATTCCACGTGGGCGCCTTAAATACTCTGTGGGCCTTTTCCTTCTCCCTGTCTCCCTGGATGCCATCTCTGTGCCGGCCTCCCTGCCATCGCCGGGAGGTGATCCTCACCTGGCCGTATCCAGTCGAGTCTGTGGAGCTCCTCCTAGGTGCAGGGACTGTCCTGTTTCAGCCTCCACCCGACGAGGGGAGCCCTGCATCTCCTGGGGAAAGCAAGGCGCCAGTGCCCTGAGCGGGTGGGCTTTCACGTGAGGGGTATGACCCCAGGCCTTCCACCCGCCACTGTTAACAATTAGCTACGGAGCAGGTGGCGGGTGGGTGGGTCAGGAGGTCCTTCCTGCTGCACGAGGTTGTCCAGCGAGGGGCGGCCCCGTGGGGCACCAGCAGCTGGTGCCTGGCCCTCTGGGTGTCATCTGCACCACGCAGCGTGTGTTTTAGTGTTTCTTACGGACGCCTATTAATCAGTTTTGGTGATGTAATTGGCTTTGTAATTCCCGCTTTAAGGAGGCAAATAGGGGCGCCTGGGTGGCTCAGTCGGTTGAGCAACTGCCTTCGGCTCAGGTCATGATCCCAGGATCCTGGGATCGAGTCCCGCATCGGGCTCCCGGCTCGGCGGGGAGCCTGCTTCTCCCTCTGACCCTCCCCCCTCTCATGCTGTTTCTCTCTCGCTCGTTCTCAAATAAATAAATAAATAAAAAAGGAGGCAAATACTTGGTAAAGCGGAAGCTTTTGTTCGTCCTGCTCGTTTTGTTGTGTAATACTTGGAAGGGCTTGTTCCAGATCAACAAGCTACACCTGTGCAAGCCCCTCATCAGAGCCATTGACAGCTCGAACCTGAAAGAGGACTACAGCACTGCCCAGAGGGTGACGTTCAGGTACTACGTCGGGCGCAAGGCCATGTTCGACAGCGACTTCAAGCAAGGTTGGTCCTTAGTCTTTGTTGCCTGTGTTTTAGAGACCCTGGATCCTGAGCAACGTCCAAGAACGCTCACTGCCTCTTAGCAGCATGTAGGTGGCAAGCGGTGGGGCCCCTGTCCTGCGTGTGCGCGTTTGTTGCTGATGCTGAGGTCGGTTGAGCGCGGGAAGGCCCGGGCCGTGTCTCTCGAACTCCTGCCGGAGTCGCAGTTACCGCGGGCGACTTTCTCGTGGGGGCGATTCGGCACCACTGTTCTTCTCTGGCATGTGCCTTCGGGGCGGCCCAGGATCCGGAACAGGGAGCCCAGGCAGCCCACGGCGTCTGTGTTAGACACGCCAGGGGCCGCCAGCACGGAGGGTTGCTGCGCGGCGTGGTGCTCGGGCCCTGCTCGTGCGGGCAGCGCTCTCGGAAACCTCGGCGCGGGGAGCGTCTGTGCGGGCTTCTCAAGAACACGAAGCCAGGCTTTTTCTTTTCAGCTTGGGATTAGCTGACAGCGGTTGTTCTTTACGGTCTCCTCGGCCGTTCTCGGACCAGACTCTGTAAACCCGCTCCTCAACAGCTGTGTGCACATGAGGACCGGGCCTGGAACGGCTTCGCTTTCCGTGTGTTTGGGCCGGGGATTCTCGGCCGGTGGAAGTGACCGGCTGCGGGGGGCGTGCCCTGGTTTCTCTCCGGCGGGCTTGTGCCCACCAAACTCGTTCTCCTTCACAGAAGTTTGAATAGACCCACGGCTCTTGAACAAGGGCTATCCTCCGTGGTTCTCTCGTCTTTTTTTTTTCCTTAGAATAGAAAGCGCAAGAATAGAAACTTTTAAGTTATATTCTTTTGAAGTTTCTCAAGTTTGGTGTTGATGTTTTTCCTCCAGACTCATTTGAATACCCAATACAGCAATACAGCGAGAAATGATTGATCACTGTTAGCGGTAGGAATTGATGGTTCCCAAGACAGCAGCGTTTCAGGGGGTGCAGGGGTGGGACGCGGTGCGGGCGGGGGCCGTGGTGAGCGCGGGCGGTGTGACTTGTGTCTACAGCGGAGGAGTACCTGTCCTTTGCCTTTGAGCACTGCCACCGCTCGAGTCAGAAGAACAAGAGGATGATTCTGATATATTTGCTGCCAGTAAAAATGCTGCTGGTAAGTGATTCTACTCTGCTCTTTGAGGTCTCGGTGCTCAGTGAAGAGGTTGATAGAATTTTAAAAATGTAGCAGGTGTCGCGTAGCTACGTAGTCTGAGCTGCATGTGAACACACCCCAGAAATGGAGAGTGGAGGGTAAGCTGCTTGGTGTGTGGCCGGAACCATTTATCTCCCCGGCTGACACTTTCTCTTAAAAGTATCTGCCTCAGACGTGCGACGTATGTAAGAAAATAAATGTATGTTATTTTTATTGCTCCTAAGAACGTAAATTAATAGAGATGGATTAAGCAAGGAAGAGAAATGTGCCAGCCTCTCTTCAGGTATCTTATTTAGTCACCCAAAGTTAATTTGATACTTGAAAAGAAATGACAAGTAACTAGCAAGTTAAATTGACTAAAACTTACTCAAAGTGATAGAGCTTCCTTTCCTCCCACTTAAAAATTTTTTAAAAATTATCCGAGCAGTACACATGGCTCAAACTTGAATAGCTCAGGGTAGCTTGTAAGGGAAAAGCAACAAGTCGTACCTTTCTCCCCACGTCTGAGCCTGCTTCCCAGAAACAACCAGTTGTAAATGGCTCAGCCGATTCTTCTGGAAGGCATTTCCGAGTTCCCAGCCCTTACACCGGCCTGTCTTCCGCCATGTCTTCCCCCTTGGATATGAGCTGCGAGGGCGTGAGGGGCTGGGCCGGGTGCCCCTGGGGCTCTGGCTGCCAGACCCATGTTGGTTTGTCAGCTGCTTCTGAAGAAACAGGTTGCAGGTTTTTAAGATGTGACTTCTTGATAGGGATTTTATAATTCTGTTAAAAATGAAAGGCTCTTACTCTGGGAAATGGGCAATCTGTCTCAGGGTCACATGCCGACCATCGAGCTGTTGAGGAAGTATCATCTCATGCAGTTTGCCGAAGTGACCAAAGCTGTCAGGTACCGTGTCCTTTTCCATTTGGGGCTTTCAGACGCGGAGTTAATCATTAAAAGTCTCACACGTGTTGTGCGAGGGCTGGTCCTGGGCCTTGGTTTTCCTGACTGTGCATGCACATTTCTCCCCACACCCAGCGAAGGCAACCTTCTGCTCTTGAACGAGGCCTTGACGAAGCACGAGACCTTCTTTATTCGCTGTGGCATTTTCCTTATCCTTGAAAAGCTGAAGATCATCACCTACAGGAATCTTTTCAAGAAAGTGTGAGCTAAATGTTTCCTTTATTAGTAAGTTTAAGTTCTCAGTGTGACTCAGCCCCCACACTGTGAAGGGCGATGACCCCCGGAGACGGAGTGTGTGCCAGTGTGGACGAGGCCCCAGCACTGCCTTGAGCTTGTGCGGATGCACTCAGACCTCCAGGCCGCCCACGGCCGCCAGCTCCACTCACCCCAGCACCTCGCGGGCACGTGGGCACACCTCCGTCAGGTGTCCCGCGTTCTGTCCCGCAAGTGGGACAGGTGCTCTGTCCTTCATTCATAACCAACCAAGCCAGCCCCGCCACTACTGTTTGTCAGAAAGTTGAATTCTGCATCTGTCCCTTTCCCCAGCTGTGGGTAGTATGTCCAGAATCGTGAGGGCCACGCGTCCTCGAATCCATAGGGCACGGTTCGTGGTAAGGGGTGTCCTGATGACAGAGACGTCAGAATGTGGGATCACGTGCTTCTTGGACTCTGAGATGAATATGGGGAGATGGAGACACAGGGTCCTGTTTTCCCTCCTGACTCGGGATGCCTTCTCGCCTTTGGAGTGCTTGAGTCCCGTCAGTAACCCACGTGGCCCTGTGCTTGCCCCCCCAGGTATCTGCTGCTCAGAACACACCAGTTGTCTCTAGATGCCTTCCTGGTCGCCTTGAAGTTCATGCAGGTGGAAGACGTGGACATCGATGAGGTCCAGTGCATCCTGGCCAACCTGATCTACATGGTGAGACGCCCTCCCCAGCCGGCCGGGTCTGGAGCCGGAGGCTCTCATGTAGTGGCTGGAAAGCCGTTGGTGTTTGTTAGAACTCCTGTTATCCCGGGAAGTGACCGGGCTTTGAGGGGCCGCGGGTGGGTGGACATTGTCTGTACGTCCCTGTTGTGCGGTGTCTCTGCATTTCTCCGTTGTCTTTGGAGCAGACTGCTGACACCTGGGGCTGAGGAGGGGTGAGCCAACAGGCTTGTTGTGACCCCGGCCGTCTCTTTCCCCCAGGGTCACATCAAAGGCTACATATCACATCAGCATCAGAAGTTAGTTGTTAGCAAGCAGAACCCGTTCCCCCCACTGTCAACAGTGTGTTGACTGTGCACACACTCCGAGGACAGGACAGCTGTGTCTCCTCCAGCTTTTGTCTGCGTGGATGGACTCGGTATTGTCTGCAGCCGGACTCTGGGGCTCGTTTGCTGGCGCACATGGCTCCTGGAAACCTCCATGGTCACTCACAAGTAACGTCCGCCGTGCGGACAGCTGGAGCTCCCTCTTGAGAAAATGGGCATGTCCGTTCCCATTGGAGCTGGGGAAGTGTCCATGGAGGGCTCCGGCTCACTCTTCTTAAAAGCGTCTTCCTCAATTTTTATGTAACTTTTTCTGTAAAACGTCATCCTGAATTTATACAGATGGCATATTCTTTATTTTATCTTAATATTTTCATTTGTTAAATTAGAACATTGTACATGATTAAAATGCTTGGTTAACTAAAGGCTTCTTTTTATAAAATGAATTTACCTTGATAATTTTCCACAGTTTACAGCCTGCCATTTTCAGAGTCTGCACATTTCCTCTGTTTGTGCAACACTCACTAAAGAAGAAAGCGTCCTGGGCTGTTGTAGCTTTATCTTTGCAGCCTCCTCAAGGCTGGGAGCCACTTACCCCGCTGCGCAGAGAAGCTGCCCTCCAGGCCGCGGGTTCCTGCTCCACGTGGGCGGAGCTCGGCTCCCGCTGCCCGAGGGGCCACCCCGGGCGTGCTGGCAGGAGGGCAGCATCCGCATGAGCTCAGGGCTCGGGGGAGGTGAGGCTGGCTGGCCCGCAGGGTGACCACTGGAGGTGCGTTGGCACTGGCCTCGGGCTCCCAGTCCAGTGCAGGCGGGCCTCAGCAGCGGTTGCTCCCGCCTCTTCACGGCCTGGAGCGGGTTCTAAGAGCAAGTGTCCCAAAGGGCCCAGCCAGCCTCCGCGTCACTCTGTCACCTGATGGAGGCACATCCAGATTCCAGCTGAGGGACGTGCGTGCCCTGGAGTGCGTGTGCGGAGCGTGTGCCGCGGTTTTATGATCGCCAGGTTCTTGACCTCAGGACAGTGTGGCGTCCCGGCGGGCAGGGATCACCGTGCGCCGAGGCTCACTCGGGGGCTGGGACCCTGCCGCCCCCTTCTCCGGGGCACCGTTCTCTCACGACGGGCGAGGAAGAGCGAGCTTGCGCTGCTTCCCAGGGTCGCCCTGCAGCCTAGTGTAGACTGGGGTGCTCCTTCGAGCCGTGGGTAGTGACCCCGAGAGTCCGGGCTTGGCTGGTACTGCCGCGGAGGAAACAGACGTCAGGTTCGGTGCCTCTGTTTGGACTCGGCCTGCGTGCACGGTGGCGCCCGTGAGGTTCGCGGGCGCGGCGCCTGCGGTTGGTCCCCGTGGGGCCCGGGCGGGACGCGGTCTGGCCCCTGTAGAGGCCCCTCTTCTCGAGGTGTGCCCGCCTGGCCCAGCGCCCTTGCAGTCAGTTCTGCAGCAGACGGGGCAGGGCTTCGGTCGCAGCTGCGGCCCCGCCGGCCGCACGGAGGCCCCCACTCGGCAAAGCCGGGCTTGCGGTGGGACAGCGCCGCGCTCGCCGGCTTCTCCCGCACAGCTGCCGGAAGCCTCCTGACCCTCCAGCAGTTTGAAACCGTGCAGCCCCGCTGCCCAGACTTAACTCACTGCCCGGCCGCCCGCCTCGATGAGCCGCGTCTTTCCCGGGGAATGGGCCGGCACGTAGGTGTCAGAAACGGACAGCGTTCGTGGTGTGTTCAAGAATCGTAACAGCCAGGGTGCCCGCTGGCTCAGTCGGTGGAGCGAGCGACTCCTGATCTCGGGGTTGTGAGTTCGAGCCCCACAGAGTGCAGAGATTGCTTAAGTAAATAAGTTTAAAGAAAAAAAAAAGAATCGTTAACACTTAAAGATCCGAACTGTGTTTATACTCTCTGTGTTCCACTCAAAAGAATATTTCAATCAACACTTAATCCCTTAAGCGAGTCCTCCCTCCCGCAGGCCGTGGTGCGCCTGCGCGTAGAGCCCGTCCCGGCGCCCCGGGGAACAGGTGAGCGGCTTCCGTAAGGAAGAGTTAGCGGGCGCTCAGGGGTACGCGGCGCTTGCGGCCGCCTGCTCTCGCTGGGGCCCGTGTGGTGAGCTCCGAGGGCAGGACGGTCTGGGGCCGACCGCGCTTCCGTGTCTGCTCGTGTGAGCCACGCGTCCACGAAGGCGGTGGACAGTGACCGGGTCTGTGCTCTCCAGCTTGGTCTCGGCCCTCCTTGGAGAAGCTGCTCTTCCGTTTCGAGACGGAGGCGCCGCGACGCTGACGGCCCGCCGAGGGCCCGCGGGCGGCTTCCGGAGCAGATCGGACCGCCACCGCCGTGAACCGGGGCTCCCGGGCCCGGCGGGAGTCGCCCGGGGCGCAGCCTGTGGGAGGCCCGCTGCCTCCCGACCTCGTGCTCCTGAGCCTTCCCCTACAGCGCCTCCAGCCAGTGTTTCCCTCGGTCTAGTGGCTGCAGGCCCCCGCCCCCATGCCCTGGGTGGCTGTGGCGTGGCCACGGGGGCTCGGAGAAGCAGCCCCGCTGAACAGGAGCTTCCCCGCCGTCCTTGGCTCTGCGGGTGGAGGACGGTTTGCGCCCTGACCCAGAGCTATCGGGAAGCAGCCCGTTTGGCTAAGACCTTGGGTGCGCGGGGAGGCGTGCTGGGACGGGAAGCTAGAGGCTGGCAGGTACTTGCTGAGCCCCCTCCGTGTGCCGGGGTCTGGCCGGGTGCTGGGGGTTGAGCAGGAAGCCGGACCGGGGCGGCGGCCGTGTGGGGCCAGGACCTCACCAGTCATCCCGCACAACAAACCAGCCTTCCAGGCAGAGTGCAAGTCAGGGAGCCGCGGAGACGCCATCCGTCAGACACCGGGAGAACCAGGTGCCACCGCGGCCGGGCCGGCGCGGGCGTGAAGCCGCTTTCCCACTGAGCTGTGAAGGCTGGGTCTGCGTCTGCTCAGGAGCCGGAAGAGTGGGACGTGGGAGCATCGCAGATGGAGGTAAAGGATGGCAGGGGGCAGCCTCGCATTCCTGGACCTGCACCGGGGGGACACGGGGTGGGAGTGGGGCTCCAGGACAGGAGCTGGGCATCAGGATGCAGACAGAAGGGCCAGGCCACAGCTCCTGGGAAGCTTCTTAAAAGATGACTGTGTGGCCCTTTCTTTGTTCCTCCCTCCATCCTGCTGCCTCGAACACAGGTGTGATGGCTGGAGCTCTAAGTGCCATTCTGGAATACGAGGATAAGGGCCACTTGATGGAAGACTGAGCAGTGATGGCTGGGGTCATGCTCACCTTTCTCTCGTTTTATTCTTTTGCTCCTCCTGATTTCTTGTCATCGTGCCAGCCGCATGACGCATTTACCAAAAGTGATATACAATGTTTGTCCACGTTCCACTTTACTGAGGGCATTTCTAGCTGCCCCTGTGATCCACAGCCCTTCCAGAACTGCAGTCCCACGGACCCCCTTTGGTGGAAGTTCCTGTGACTGTTCCGTGTTGCGGAAGATTGTGTACCGTGCTGCAAATGGTCTGATGTCAGGCATGGGTCTCTTACAAACCACGCTGTCACCGGCACGACGCGGTGAAGGTTCTGACTGCTGGAGGGACAGGCCCACTTGGTGTTCCCCAGTCCTGCTACTTGCTGTGTGGAGGGTGCGCTTGACGGGGCCGTGCGGGAGAGACAGGCGTGTGCCCCAGGGGTCAGAAGAGCGTCCCAGCACCACATTTAAAACATCAACAGAAAGAGGGGCGCCTGGGTGGCTCAGTTGGTTAATTGGCTGCAACTGCCTTCGGCTCAGGTCCCGATCCCGGAGTCCCCGGGATCGAGTCCCGCATCGGGCTCCCTGTTGGGGGCGGGGAGCCTGCTTCTCCCTCTAACCCTCCCCCCCATGTGCTCTCTCTCTCTTTCATTCTCTCTCTCTCTCAAATAAATAAATAAAATCTTTAAAAAACAAAAACAAAACATCAGAGAGAGGTTAAAATAATTTTAATAACGTACTCATCTAACACAATAGATCCAAAATAGTATCATTTCAACATGCAGTTTGTTTGAAGATTATAAATTCGGGTTTATGTTCTTATTTCTGTGTGTGCAGGAGGGTGGGGGCGCTGAGGGAGAGCAGGGCTGAGGGGCAGGTGTGTGGAGCAAGCTGGGTGGTGGCGGTTGTCGGGACCGGCTGTCAGCCCGCCGCTGGCTAGGCCCTGCGCGCCCATGGCCGTCTGGGCGTCGCTCCAGGAGGACCTGCATGCATCACTAATAAGAGAGA
>NC_138371.1:175729143-175778650 GCF_054177405.1 Leptonychotes weddellii | reverse complement strand
GGGACTCACACCAGGGATCCTGAGCATCACGGTCCTGGGGAATTCACACCAGGACTGCTGAGCACCATGGTCCTGGAGGACTCACACCAGGGATCCTGAGCATAAAAGGCCAGGCAAAGACACTGAGGCTTTCCAACCCCAGATAACTGACAGAAGCCTCATCCCTTAGTTTTGCCTTTCCTCTCCCTGGCCTCTGGTTTGCTTAGAGCAGAAGGTGGTTGTGACCCAGAAAAGCACTTTGGGTATAAGAATGTACATTTGTATGGTAAAGGATTGAACTCGCTCAAAGAGCTCCTAGGCAGTGACCTCCACACCCTGGCTGGTGAAGTTGGACACTTTTAATTTAATCTGCCTGATAAGAATGTTGTTTCCCTGGGGGCTTTGGCCCATACTGGATGGTCTAACAACGTGATTCATGGTGGGGTCTTGGGCCACACAGTGTCACCTCCACCTCTGGAGGAGCTGGAGACTAAGGTCAGCCATGTCTACATGACTGAGCCCAGTACAGTCTCTGGATAAGGAGGCTCAGGGTGCTTCCTGGGGTGGTGGTGACACTCCCTAAGTCTCGTCACACATTGTTCTTGGAGAACGGAAGGCTGTCCGTGGTACTTCACTGGGAGAGGACAATGGGAAGCTCATACCTGTCCCTCTGCTGACTTTATTCTGTGTCCTTCCACTGTAATAAGCTGTAATTTTGAGTATATCTGATGGTCTGAGGAACCCCTGAACTCTGCAATACTTTAATATTTGAAAGGTGAAAAAATACCTCACACTTTTGTAAAGCAGGAAGGGAAGACACAGTTTTCCTAGCTGTCTCGACTGGAAGCTGGGCAGCCATGCAGAGCCCTCACTGGGCTCTCTCCAGGTGTATCTGAAGCTCCCAGCACTGGGAACCCAAGGGTTTTAGGATTCCCAGAAGTGGATAGGGGGCGACCAAGTTTGAGAACGAGCACCTTAGAACCAAGACTCTCGTGTTGGCGGGGGAGCAGGCCATGCCCATCAGCCTGTTGGGGGCTCTGTCTGCAAACTGTGGGGTTCCTCACTTGTCTCACAGTTCCGGCCCTGGAAACTGTCGAGGCAGAAGCAGATGTAGGACTGGAGCTGGTCCTCACAGGTGCCTCCATTCCGGCACGGGTTCGAGGCACATTGGTCCCCATCTGTGGAGAGCATCAGTGTCAGTATGCTGAGGAGAGGGGCTGGTGGGTGGGATGAAAATGGGCCATTTACCAACTCACCAGTGTAAGAAATCCAGAACCGCTTCTGAGGGAACAAGAGGAAGCAGTGTGAGACACGTTCACCAGAAGCAAATACGTATGGTGTCCACAGACTGGACTTGGGAGCTGGGGTGAACTGTGGTGGGCTGGGGGCTTCTGATCTGGGGCCCTTTGAGGTGGGCTCTGGAAGCCAGACTTTTCCTTTGGGGATGAAGTGAGTTTTTCCAGGGGGAGGAAGTTTTTTCCTAATCCTATCCCCTCCACCCCAGATCGCTAAGACCACCAGAGATCACAAATTTCCCTCTCCAAATTCAGAATTCCTGAGTTTCTGCCCCAACTCTGCCACCTCCAAGATGTGACCTTGGGACAGGACATATGTGCTCTCTGAGCCTCCATTTCCGCCTCTGGTGATGAGGAGGAAATCCATACACATGTGTGACAGGAGAAGGCGGCAATGGATGCAAAGGGCTCTAACAAATTTATTCCTGAGGAATCTTCTGGCCAAGCAAACTGAAACCCAGGATTACCTTAAGAATAAAATAAGATGAGAACTGTGGGACATGCGTTGAAAAACCAAGTAGTGCACAAATGCAAGGAGTGACCATCCTCAATGTACCTGAAAAGGGTCATGTTAGCCTCTGTCTCAAGTAGCCTTGCTTCCTGTTGAGTGTGAAGTGTGTCCCATGAGTGTGAGGTGTCCTGTGAGTGCGAGGTGATGTCCTGTGAGTGTGAGGTGGTGTCCTGTGAGTATGAGGTGTCCTGTGGGTGTGAGGTGTCCTGTAGTGTGAGGTGGTGTCCTGTGAGTGTGAGGTGGTGTCCTGTGAGTATGAGGTGTCCTGTGAGTGTGAGGTGTCCTGTGAGTGTGAAGTGTTATCCTGTGGGTGTGTGGTGTCCTGTGGGTGTGAGGTGTCCTTTGAGTGTGCGGTGTGTGTCCTGTGAGTGTGAGGTGTCCTGTGGGTGTGCGGTGTGTGTCCTGTGAGTGTGAGGTGTCCTGTGAGTGTGAGGTGATGTCCTGTGAGTGTGAGGTGGTGTCCTGTGGGTGTGAGGTATCCTGTGGGTATGAGGTGTCCTGTGAGTGTGAGGTGGTGTCCTGTGGGTGTGAGGTGTCCTGTGAGTGTGAGGTGGTGTCCTGTGGGTGTGAGGTGTCCTGTGGGTGTGTGGTGTGTTTCCTGTGGTGTGAGGTGTGTGTCCCGTGGGTGAGGTGTATGTCCCCTGCGAGGTGAGTGTCTTGTAAGTGTGAGACGTCCCGTGAGGGGAAGTGTGGTTTCGTCTCCTCAGCATCTGAGGGGCGCCCCCGCCCAAGGAGCTGGAAGGGGTGTGGTACAACTGAATGTTCCTCTTTGAGGAGCGAGAAGAGCAACGAGCCCTCTCTCGGCTTCGGGCCCCGCGCATGTGGAGGCCGTGGCGGCTGCCTAAGTCTCCTCACACAAGTTGTCCTAGGAGGCGTCCGCAGGCGGGCGCTGCTGTGAGGGGCTCGCCCAGGCGCGGGTCTCCGAGGTCGGCTCTGTCAGCGGCGCCTCCCCAAAGCACGGGCACTTTGGGGCTCAGGGACCTTCCCTGGGGAGGCACGGGACACATCGAGCGCGCTGTTCACACTGTATTTTCTGAGGCCGAGTTGGGGCGCCCGGTGTGGCAGCGAGGGGGACGCCCCTGGGAGCGGGTGGGCGGCCGGGGCGTCGCAGGAGGGCCGACCGACCAGAGGGCAGCTGTCCTTCAGGCCCGGGGGACCGGACGCCGAGGCCTGCGCCTGCGGGAGCCCCGGGCCGCACCCGCGCAGGGAGCCTGGGCGCGCGCCCCTGCCGGGCGGACTCACCGTCCTCTCGGCGTCCTGGAAGATCTCCCTGGCCTCCTCGAAGGAGCAGAGCTCCTCCCTGCACTCCCTCTCCAGGGAGCTGGGCCTCAGCTCCTCCAGGAACAGGTTGGCGCGCCTCTGCCTGTGCAAGACGCCGTGGGCCTCCTCCTGGGTGAGGAAGACTGAGAGACGGGGTCCCGTGAGCCCCGCCACCACCGCGCGGCGTGTCCCGCCGAGCCACGGGCTCAGGGCTTCCTGGCCGGCCACAGCAGCGTGGCAGCTCTGTGTGCGAGCGTGGGACTTTCCTTCGCTATCTTCTAACGTCACACACTCGTCCCTTCTGGCCCGGTCGCCACCCCACGGAAGGACTCCGAGGCGGGCACGCAGACCTCGCGGGAAGGAGAGCCTGGCCACACGATCTGAGCCAGTCCGTGACGGCGTCCCCCGCGCCATGAAACGCGACGTTTCAGAAGACGTAATATTAAATGAAATAAGATAATCAAATCACACATACTGTTAATAAAATGTAAAAATGCACATATATATGCAGATGCAACTTAGTGAAAGAATGTACATAAAAAAATTAACTTTGGGGATTAAAATTTATTCTGTTTTAAAACATGTACAATCAACTTCTATAATGAAAATATGCGTCCACTGCATCCTAGCAGCTGGGACGTGGCGTGGCAAGTGGTGGGATGACTGCGCGGGGGTCCTACCAGGGACTGGGGGGCGGCTCCGCTGGAGGTGAGGCTGCTGCGGCCACGCGGGAGGAGCCAGGAGAGGCCTGCCGGGCGCGGTGGCGGGAAGAGGGGTCTCTCGCACCCGGGCCATCCTCCCCAGCTCTCCCCGAGCTCCAGCCCGTCCCTGGGGCTCCCTGTCCCCCCGCCCCGCCAACCCGGACCCTCGCTCTGCTTTACCACAGCCTCTCCCTCCTTTTTTTTTTTTTTTAAGATTTTATTTATTTATTTGAGAGAGAGAATGAGAGAGAGAGCACATGAGGGGGGGAGGGTCAGAGGGAGAAGCAGACTCCCCGCCGAGCAGGGGGCCCGATGCGGGACTCGATCCCGGGACTCCAGGCTCATGACCTGAGCCGAAGGCAGTCGCTTAACCGACTGAGCCACCCAGGCGCCCCCAGCCTCTCCCTCTTCGAAAGCATGTTCCTGGCCTTCCATGAAGATGCTTACACTGACTTCTGTGTCCAGTGTAAGCAAAGCCACCCAGGACCCCTGCTTCGGAGCAGTGCAGGCTCCCCGGGGGCCTTTCTTGGTGGCAGGAGGCCTGCTGATGCTGACCCCCTGACACTCCCTGTCTGGCCGCCGGGGGCCTTCCTGGGTCCTCTTCCCCGGGTCCTCCTCTCCACTCTTTGCTGCCAGCCCTTGACTTTTGATATCCTTCAGGGTTGGGTTTTCTGTTCTAAAGATGCTCCAAGCCAGGCACCCCATTTCCACTTCAGCCCTCCCTCAAACCACCAGAAGCTGCATATGTCCCCGAGCCCCAGGTCTCTAGAGGCCACCTCCCTGCAAACTGAGGGACCTGCATGCACAGCCACCCCGTGCGCCTGGCCTCCCCACCTCCGCCCCACCGGGCCTGCTTTTCCCATCCTCGTCCCGCCTTGGTGAACGGCTCTGCTCCCTCCCAAGAGTATCTGAGCTCTCGCAGCCAGCTCTGCCCTGAGCTCTGTGCACCTGCCCCCACGACCCCAGCTCAGGGGCTTGTGCGTCCTTGGGGCCCCTCTCCAGGCCCTGGCCTGCTGCCTCTTTCCAGCTTCTCACAGTGACCCCGGTAGCTTCTTGCAGGTAGCTGTCCCCCATTTTGCTTATGAGGAACAGGGTGGGTGGGGTTTAGAGCTCACCCAAGGCCACTCAGGTGGGGAATGGGACCAGTTTGAACACCTTGGATTTGAGGTTTCTTTAGGACACCCAGGCAGACATGCAGACTACGTCATCCTAAGAGAGGGCAGGGTGACGGAGATGAGGACACTGAGGTCGGTGACAACCATACGGAGACAGAGGCTGAGGCTGGGAAAGCCCCCGGGGCCCCCGGGGCCCCCGGGGCAGACTGCACCATTGGGGGTGGGCTGTGTGAGAGCAGCTGGGCTGCAAGAGGGGATGGGCAGGGTGGGAGCAAAGCCAGGACTGAGGGGCAGGAGCAAGGGGGAAACTGAGTCCCAGAGGAGAGGTGAGTGCAGCCTGGAGACCCGCGGACTCGGCTTCCGGGAAGGAAGGGCTGTGTCCGGTGGGGAGGCTTCGCAGGAGGGGGCGGGGCAAGGGGGAGGGGCAGCTCCCAGGCCGAGAGGCCGAGGGGACCACCTCTCTGCTTTACAATGACGGCGTTTCGTGGGTGTGTATTCCTGGGGAGCCCGCCTGGTCTGGAAGGAGAGGTTGAGGGAAACCCAAGAACTCAAGGGTTGGGGGGTGCTTACACCCACCGGAGGCGCCCAGAGTGGGGACGTCTACCCTCTCTACCCTCGGAGGGCAGCAAATGTGCACCCGACAGCCCTCGGGAGCCAGAGGCAAGTCTGATAATTGTGGGCAATCAGTGAAAGCCGGGCGGGGTGGGGGACGACCCTGGCCAGCACTGTCTTCCTGCCCCGAGGAAGGATAAAGCAGCCTTGCCCTTGCCAGAGCCGAGGTGCTGTCCTTTGGGCACCTGCAGGAATCGGGCCGGCGCCCCGTCCCGTCCCGGGCTAGCTGCTGGTGTGGGACAGTGTCTGTGTCGTGACCACGGCCGCCCTGCCGGACCTGCAAGTCTCCAAGGGACCGCTTATAAAGCACGTCCCTCTATCTCCGTCTTTTGGCCCCTCAGCGCCGTGGTGGCGGGGAGGTGTCTGCGGTCACAGCCGTGTCCCTACCCTGTCCCTGGCACTGGCCGACTGAGAACCAGGCGAGCAGAGCGGGAGGGGGGCATCCCAGCCCGCACCCCTGAGCCGGGATCCTGGGTGCAGACCACATGGGAGCCGCCGGCCACGGCAGTGTCCGCCACGAGGTGGGCCGTGGGAGGTGTGGGTGTCAGTGGCCGCTCACACGGGTTTACAGGACCCTCCACCCTGACATACCTGCGGCCGGAGACCCCTGCAGGCCCAGGAGAAGGCAGAGGAGGGCCAGCTCACCCGCCCGGGAAACCATGGTGAGACCGGTGGTGTCGCACGGTCTGATGACATTCCGGCGGGGGGTGGCGGGCAAAGTCCTGGCCTCCACGCAGGGCAGAGGGGTGGGGGAGGGAGGACTCGCCTCCCAAACCCAGGGGGCGGGGCGGCGCGAGGCCCCTGCCGGGAAGCCCCCGGTCCCTCCAGCACAGCTGTGTCTGCGGAGCGGGGGCCCCTGCGAGGAGACGGCGGTGTTGGGATCTGCATCGGCCGCGTGCACCTCAAGTGCCGTTGGGAACCCTGAGGCCCCCGGGACTTAGCGCGGCAGCTGGCCTCAGAATGGACGTGGGTGGAAAGCCGCTCCACGGTAGTAACTCCGGGGAGAGAGAGGATCTGGGCTATGGACGTGAGTACTCTCAAGAGGGCTGCCGCGGACACCTAGCCCGGGGGCCCGGCTTCCTGGGTGACCAGAGAGCCTCGTGGGGATGACCAGGAGGAGGGGCGCCTGCCGTCCCGGGCCCAGGCTGCCAGCTGGGGTGACCCTCCGTCCAGGGTTGGCGGGCATGGAGGGCTTTCTCAGGATGCCAGGCTTCCTGTCCCGACCAGGACCGTCCTGAGCCCCCGGCACTGTCGGTTACCCCAACCGGACTGACATGGGAACCCTGAAGCCCCCGGGGGGGCCCCTCCGCTGCGGCCACTGTGACTACAGCACCAGGAATCTGTCCTCTGCCAGTTCTGAAGGCCACAGGTCCTGGAGCCAAGTGTCTGTGGCAGGGCCTTGCTCTCTCCGGAGGCTCGAGGAGGGGACCTGCCTGCCCCTTCCCGCTGGCCCCTGCGTCTGCACCTCGAAGTTCCGTGGGCGGCAGGCGGCTCCTCGTTCGGGGCACCTGCAGACACCGCACTCCCATCCCGGCCTCGGCTGGCACATGGCCTCGCCACTGGGTGTCCGTGCCCGTCTCCTTACAGAGACACCATCCGTCCTTGGGTCGGGGCTCCTACTCAGGCTCACTCATCTAACCAGCCACAGCAGCAAGGCTTCTGCTGCCGGGCGAGGCTGCGTTCCGGGCTTCTGGGCGATGCAAACATAGGGAAGGCTCTCAGCCCGTGTCCATGCTCCTCTTGAGCGGACTGGAGCTGAGGCTGTTCTCAGAGCAGTGGCGTCTGGTTGCAGACTCGGGGCGACTGGCCGGGAGGTGCAGGAAAGGGACGTTCCTTCTCTGACTGCCCAAAGCTGCGGGGAACAGGATTTTGTGGGCAGCACCTGCTGGGCAGCAGAGGTCCGTGTGGGTTTGGGACACACGCTGGACTGAGCCCTTGAGTCCAGGGGTGGCGTGGGTCCTCCGGGGAGGTGGGGGACAGCACAGGCCAGTGGGGGATGTGGCCTTCTGCCCATGAAGGACAGCCAAGCGAAGGCAGGGAGCAGTCCTACCCCAGGCCCCGGTCGGTGAGCAGAAGCGGAGTGGGGCAGCCCCAGGGCTCGCTGGCGTCAGAGAGCTGGGCTCAGGGAGCAGGAGCCCCCCACCCGGACCCTACACCACGGCCACACGGTCCACTGAGCGAGGCAGGCCCCAACAACAGCGCAGGGTTGGGTCTGAGCCTGGGGCCCAGGCCGCGGGTCCACAGAGGGCTCCCGGGAGGTCAGTATTTGCTACATCTCTGTTCCGGTCTTTACTTCCAGCCCTTGTGCGATTTGGTTGTGCGGTGTCTTTTAGCAATTATCTGTTGCATCTGGTTTGATCCCCTCCCGACCGGTCGGCTTAGCAAGATTCTGGGCTGTGGGTGAGCGCAGCTCCGACCGGCCTCCGTGACTCCTTGCTTCCGTGGGTCACGCCTCCCTCCCCACCACTGTCCCTTCTGCCCCCGGACCCTCCTGGCTCAGAAGCCATCTCTTGGACTCTTGTTCCAACATAGCGATTTCACCATTTCTTTTGTTATCTTTACACTGTGGACACAATATGCGTGTTATTCTATTTCCATCATCTTCTGACAAAATGAAGCGTATGGGACATCGTCTGGGTCAAGCTCAGTGCCTGCCTCATTTCTCATGGGAGCTCGGGGTGCTGGGTGGACGTACGTGAGCACGATAAACACGGTGCCTGAGGAATTCTGTGCAGACAGCGAGAGGGGCTGATATTTATTCAAACTCCATCCACACAATAAAGAACTCTGATTTTTAAATTTCATTTACATCAGCAGAAAAAAAAAAAAAAAAGACCTGAAACGAAACAAGAAGCAGTGACAGGACGGGAGGTTTTAAAGTGCCTTAACGAAGATGGGCCCCCAGCGGTGGTGACGTGGCTGAGGCGGCAGGGGTGGATCTGGACGAGCAGCGTGCGGAGTAAACTGTCGGACGCGTCATGGTCTCACAACCAGACACCGAGGAAAGCTGCTGGGACGCACTGCAGAGGTGGGCCAGTGGGGGCCTCGTGGGCGGTGGGCGCGGCGGGCGCGGGGCACAGGGAGGGCTGTGAAGTGACAGTTTCCAGCATCGCGGGGGCCGTGGTGCGTCCCTGACACGGGACACCTACGTACACACACCCACATATGCACACGAACAAAAATATCTGCCCCCACCAGATACAGACGGTGTTTCCAAAGAACAGAATTTGTTTCCGAAACACAAAAAGGTAAAACACCAGAGTTTTCTTTCTGGTTCTGCCTCGGTTTCAGTAATGAACTCCTTGTGTTTCCGAGCTCGGGGGGTTTACCGAGTGCGGGAGGTGGCGGCGGGGGCCGCCGGAGGCTGGCGCTTCCACCCAGCCCGCGTGGGTAGCGCTCGCTCAGAGGGTACCCCACAAAAACCGCATCTTTACTTATTCTTTAAAAACAATAAAAAATCCTAATTCAGTGAAGCTAGGTAAAAAAATCAAGTTCCATTTTTTTTTGTAGAAAAGAAGCTAAATATTTTAAATTATAGTTTAAATTTTCTTTTGAAAATTAACCTACACAGATAAGGGACTCTCCTTGGTTTCCACTGCCTCTGTTTGTAGAAACGCTGCTGGATTTTATCGGGGGACGTGTGTTCACCCGCCTGTGGCCAGGCGGGCCTTGGCGAGGGCTTCCGTCCCCACGAGAGCCCCCAAATCTCCCAGCAGTATAAACAACGTGCTGTCATGTAAACCCCAGTAACAGAAAATAGTTTTGTATCAAATACAGTATCAAATTGTCATTTCATGTAAACACAGTGATTCTTGGTAAAGATTAGCGGCCAGAGTACCACAAAAAATGGCCATGGAATTAATCCCTGCTTTAAAAAAAACTTGTAAAAGACAAAACAGTCCCCCCACCAAGCTGCTGGGTCAGTGGACTCGTCACTCCCACGACATGCCTATTCCTGCAGGAAGCACCAGACCAGAAATGCCCGGAACCACGCAGAGCAGCTGGGACGGGCTCCTCGCGGTGGCCTGGTGCCCTCGGTCCATCCTGGTTTTCCCGGAAAGCTCAGTGTACCTCGGTCTTCGTGCAACTGGCTTCTGCACCCTCATCGGGGGTGGTCCTGGCGTGGAGGCCGCAGGGCAGAATCTTCCAGAACCTTCCCTCTGCGGGCCCCTGCGTCTGCACCTTGAGGTTCCGTGGGCGGCAGGCGGCTCCTCGTTGGGGTCTTGTCCGGGTCCTCCTTCCCCAGGCTCTTAGAGCACCGTCCCCTCACCAAACTAAGCAAGCCCAAGCAAAGGAAAACTTAGAGGCTCGCAGGCCGCACGGCCTCCTGCGGGGCCCGGCGCTACCCCTGGAGGTCTGAGAGGGGGGCCCCACAGCTCTCGCTGCAGCTGGAGGAGGTGCTCAGCAGGGCAGACCCCGCACTGGACTCTGCGGGAAAACCAGGCAAGAACGGCTGCGGCTGCGTGTCTGCACGCTCAAGCTCACGGCTGTGGAAACCCGCGGGCTCGGGGCACGGCCCGCGTGGGCCGGGGGTCTTACCTGAGCTGCTCAGGCACTGAGCCGAGCCGGACGTGCTGAGGAGCGTGGACAGACTGCTGGCCGGCACCCAGCTCTCCTTGCTGGAGGTCAGGTTCCTGACGTACCTGAAAGGGGCGTGGGCCGTCAGGGCTCCAGCCATGTGCCCCCCGCCCGCCCTGGGCGTCCTGGGCCTGAGCCCACTGCAGGCATCTTACCAAAGGCCCTCGTCGCCCTCGTGGACCACCTCCACCACGTCCCCACTTCTCACGGCAAGCGCGTCGGGGCTTTCCTTCTCGTCGCCCGTCACAACCGTGTACTTTCCCGGGACCTGGTGGCGGAGGAGGCGGCGCATCAAAGGGGACAGTCGGCGGCCCCCACGCCGAGCGAGGCCGCAGCGGCCGTCCGCCGCAGCCAAGCTCCCAGGGGGGCGTCCAGCAACAGAAGGACAACGAGCATTTCGTCGGGGCCCTGCTGTTTGTGGGGCTTTTGATGGGACTGCCACCTTAAATGGGAAGAGCTCCTGGTCGTAAGGAGATGCCAAGTCTCTCACTGCCACCGTGTTAAAAACCCAACCAACCGGTATGGTGCCCTGGCTCACGGCTGGTGGTCCGGCCTCAAACACAGCCCTCCGCCCCAGGACCTCGGCACCTGCCGTTCCCTCCTCATGGCACGACCTCCCCTTCCTTGGCTCCCATCCTCACCTAACACGCCCGCCTGTATCTGACCACCTTTCACTTTGTTTCCCTGTGAGAGTGGAGACTGCGTCTTTTGCTCTCTGCTCTGTTTGGTGTCTAGACTGCCTGACACCCAGTGTCTGCTGAGCACGTTCACACGGACGAAGCGCTGCCGTGTGGAGCCCTGGAGCTTGGACCAGGACAGCGCCAACTCTGATGGCTCATGCGTAAATGGCTTCTCCTTGCAGCTTGTGTTAAAGAAAGGGCCTGTTGGGCGCCTGGGTGGCTCAGTTGGTTGAGCAACTGCCTTCGGCTCAGGTCATGATCCTGGAGTCCCGGGATCGAGTGCCGCATCGGGCTCCCTGCTCGGCAGGGAATCTGCTTCTCCCTCTGACCCTCCTCCCTCTCATGCTCTCTGTTTCTCATTCTCTCTCTCTCTCGCAAATAAATAAAATCTTAAAAAAAAAAAAAAAGGGCCTGTTTAGACCCCAAATCCGCGTTCGAACAGTTGAGTTCTCCAAAAAGTGAGGGAGAGCCGTACGCACAGCTTTGCGGATGGTCCTAAGGGCATCCTCCTTGTCTGGAGGGCAGATCAGGTGTGTGCGAGAGAGCCTGTCTGCTGGGAGCCTGACGGTGGAGGAGGGTGGGCACCACCACGGTCGCACTCTGGAGCTCTCCCACCCAGGAGCCCGTGGTGCCGGGCTGACCGCCCCGGGGGACCCAAGGTTACCAGCTTCCTGGGGCCCACTCTGCCTTCCTCCTCTGCGTCTGAGGAATTAATCAGCTCTTCGGCACTGGACCAGCCGTCGTTGTCCTCAGGGGCCTCCAAGGGCTGAGACGTTTTGCTCCAGCCTGAGAGAGAACAGACTCCAGTGAGGACCACCCTCAACCGCAAGCCTGTCTGAAGGTGGTCCGCACAATTCCCGCCACCCTGCAACGTGCGCCCGGAGGGGCCTGCCCCCCGGAGCGGGACACACGGCGGACTTCCAGAACGCCTGCTGACACACATGTCCCCACTGTGCACCGTCCGGGGAGGCCCCGAGCACCGGCGAGCGTCGCCAGCCCAGCCTAGGGGAGGCAGCGAAGCCAGCCCTCAGGGAGGTGATCCCGCAGGCTCTGCAGCGATGCCCTGCAGACCCGGGGAGCACAGAGCCCTGAATGTCACCAGTCGGAGACGCCACTACCCATCCGTGTTGGAGCAAACACCACCAGAGGGAAGGGGTTTGCAATTAGCGCCTGGAGCTCGCACACGCATCATGCCGCCTGGAGGAGCACTGCTCACAGCAGCAGCTGAGGCGAGCGGCACGTGCCCCGTGCCGGCACCGTCCTGGCCCATGAGGTCGGGGCACCGTGACCCTCACGGCACAGACCAGCAGACGCCGCACACAGACCCGAGCCACGCCTCTGCACTTCTGGGGCCACAGAGTGCGGCTGGGCCAGCACGTGTGGGGAGAGAACTTGTGGGGACTTTATGAAATGTGCTCATGTCCCCTCATCAGTGTTCCCCCTGCCCTGCAGCCCCAAAGAATAACATCTGTATTTCCCATTTGCAGGAAATTTTGGGAAGAACGCAAGCGAGGGGAGATGGGGGCGACGGATTCCCGACTCTGAACACCATAAACGCCAACAGTAACGTGAGAGGCGGGAGTCCACTCCTGTGGCATGAGGACCATGGGCACAGCCTGGGGTCGGTGGGAAGACCGCGCGCTGGCTGTGGGCTTGGCATGCCAGTTCCAGATCCCATGTGGCCTGGGCAAGTGTGCTTTCCCCGAGGACGAAGGGCTCGCTCCCCTCTGTGAGGCAAGCTGCCGGACAGGCCCGTCCCCGAGGCCTGTGATGTTTCAAGTTGGCCATGAAACGCTTGTGCTAAAGGGACACTAGGAGTCTCATCTTCATAGGAAGGGAGCTGGGGCCTAGAGCTCCCCATCAGCCAGCAGTGCTGAGCCCGGAAAGAAGAGTGTGAGAGCCACAGAGGCCTCTGGAGCCCCAGGACCCCACTCCACACCAGCAGGCCCAGCATCAGAGAGCCCCTGAACCCGGCCTTCTCAGGGCTGGGCCGCGGGGCGAGTGGCGGGGGGCTGGTGTCTGTGCAGGGATGGGGCACTGGGGTTTCCCACTGCAAACCACCCAGCCTAGCCCCCTCACTCGTCTGGGGGTGTGCACAGCATGCCAAAGGCAGATGGGGGGGCCTTGGGGCCCCAGTGCCAGGCGGCCTGGCTGGAGGGTCTCCTGTTGCAGCCCACCACCACACACGGGGCTCCCGGCCACACAGAGGCAGACGTGGGCCTGTGGTGCTCCCCTCTCTGCCCCGGGGCCTCGGGGAAAGCCTCTCTACCAGGCTCAAGCAGCTGCCCGCGTTAAAACCACATTCAAACAAGGGCGTTAGGAAGGTACCGAGGCCCAATGCACGTGAGGTACCAACTGGGGGATGAGGAGACACGTGTTTGGAACCGGACGGCACCCCTCAATCTACGCAGATGCTGGTGAGTTTGTAGGACATGACGCCAACACGACCGTGAACGTGGTCCCCTCTATTCTCTGCAAAATCGTCCCTGATATTGACATTGAGTAAAACGATGGGCAGATGAAGCTTCTCGGGGGGCAAGCATGTAAGCGTTTGTGAGAGGGCCCAGGAGGCTGGTGGCTCGATGTGGTCAGCCACAGAGCGGGCAACGGGGAGCAGAGGAGTTGGAGGGCGGGGGGACTGGCGGTGGGGCCCCAGGTGCCACGCTCAGGTCCCGTCTATGGTGACCTGCGAAGCCGCCTCATTTTCCTATCACAGGCGAGGACACACAACTTGGCTGAAAGGCGGTAGGAACCGCGGGCAAGTGGCCACAGCGGGGCTCAGGCCCCTTCACCAGCTTCCTGCACGAGGGACGTCAGCCAGGGCAACGCTCAGACGTCTCCAGGTCTTAAGTAGAAAACAAGGCTGTCAATGGAGAAGTGACCCCTGTCCCAGGCCCTGGGACCTCAGCGGCAGCCCCTGGATGCTGTCCACCCACATGAAGGCTGTGGGAAGCCCCTGGCCTCCGAGCTGGTCACGCGGGGGCAGGCGGAGAGCTGCCGTCTGGGTCCCGGGCACACAGACCTGTGCTCAAGGCCGAGTGTGCTGGGTGACCTCTGGATGGTCCTGGGGTTGGGGGGTGTGAGGTCAACTGCACCCCTTGGGAACCTTCACAATTACTGGAAAACTCAAGAGGATTCAAAGTGAATCCCTCCCTGCAAACCTAAGACCCTCAGCCTTGGCCGGGGGGGGGTCTTTGGATTTTGCGGGGGACATGCTTTGCCCTCGTGATATGAGGGGCAGAAGGTAGAAGGCCTGAGGTCCAGTACAGAGCTTGGCCCCACCTGTCTGTACAGCCCGTCATCCTCCCATGAAATGGGGGGTCGGCAGGACCCCATTGGTGGCTACCTTCTGTGCTTCCAACAAGAAGCTTCGGGACAACCGGCGCCGCCGGGGCGAGGCTGGTGCTGCAGGGGCCCGAGGACGGGGTGCCCCACAGCCTGCCACGGCTGCCGTGACAGCCCACCCCAGCCCACGTGCTGGCCAGGCACCAGCAGCCTCTAACGGGTGGCCCCGGTGCTTCTGCAGGTTCTGGGCAGAGCCGGCGCGAGTCCAGCTGAGACGGGTCCGTCATCACGGTATGTCGCCAGAGCATCATGCTTTTGGAGACAACAGTGAATCTGCCCCTGGCTGGGAGAGACCTATTTTGTTTTGTGTTTCAGTGGCGACGAAGGGCAAGACAGTGTCCCTAACCAGATGGGTAAACGGAGGTCCGGCTACGTTCAGAAGGTGGAGCCACTCTACCTCGTAAACCAAAAGGCGTTGGGTCGCTCTTTACTTCGTGTCGCTTAGCTTTTTTGTCAGGGCTGGTAGGAGAAGCTGCAGAAGGAGGAAGAGGCAAAAATACGTGAGGACCTGCGTGCAGGGTGCAGGGGGAGGCGAGAGGAGCAGTGTTCACGCTGGGAGGGGACACAGACCCCCAGCGGGCTCATTGTCACTGTGCAGAGTAGCTGCCTGTGAGCAGAACGAAGCTAGCGGACGTCCCTCGCGCGGGGGACAGGAGAGGCCCCGGAGAGCAGGAGGGGAGGCGGTGCCCGCGTCCTAGGGGCCACGTGGAGGCGCGTTAACTCTGCACAGAAGGACGCGTGGGACGCACACTTGCCGTGCTCATTAGCCAACTGTAGAGCTCCAGGACGTGTCCTTTTTTTTTTTTTTTGGAAGTTTGAGGCCAGCTTAACACTACTTTACAAATTGAAACAAAATTGAAACCAAAACCCTCCAGTTTTCTGGACCAGTGAAAACTGGCTTTTAGTTTCAGGCAGGGAGTCCAGTGCTTGCTCCCTGAGCTACCTCCGTGAGCGCCCCTCCGCACGGCTCACCGCCAAGCAGCACTGAAAGGCGGCCCAGCTCTCGGAGATGTCTGTGCGAGGGACCCTCTAGGCGCCCTGTGCCTAACGACCGCCCCTCAGGGGCAGGCGACACCAGCTGGCGCGCCGTGGGGAGCAGGACACCTGCGGGGGCCGAACAGGACCGAGCAGGAAAGGGGCGGGGGGCGCGGGGGGCGCCGCCCCGAGAAAACCAAGAAAAGCAATGACACTCTGGTTTCTGAGCGAGCCTTCGCTGGAAAAGCCAGCTTGCACCTTGTCAAACCAAAGGCCCCGCCGAGGGAACCCGGCCGCGTGTCCCGCAGACACACCAGCACGAGGACACGCGGTTCGGTGGGGAGCGCGCAGCAGCCGCCCACACAGATGAGCACCACACGAATGGATGACAGACAGGCCACCACGGTGAGGGACACATCCACGGCATGGATTTTAGGTGGGTGCCTTTTACCTTTCTGACCTTTGAGGTTAGCAAAGCCCTGCAGAGTAAAGCGCTTTCTGGAAAGCGCGGAGCTTTCTGAGGTAGAGCTAGTGACCGTGTCATCTACAAAGGAAGAGAGAGGGATGGTGTGGGGGCGCTCGGGGCACACGTCCGGTCACGCGGGCTCTCCTCCGGGCACCCCGGCCGCCAGGAAGGGCGCGTCTCTGGGAGGTCCCGGACACGCCTGCTCACCGACACCGTGACGCAGCTCCCGGCGCAGACACCCACCTCTGCCCTTCTCGGGGGGCTTCGGCAACGACGTGGGGCTCACGTATCCTTCCAGGCTCAGGGGGTCAGTTTTCCTTTCTTCCAACTTCTTGATGTTCCTCGTGCTCCCTTTCGAGGGACTAATGACGTCACACACCCCGGAAAAAGAAGGAGAAGTAGAACGTTGCGGGTTAGTGTTTCAAGTCCTCCCTGAGGATCCGAGGCTGCGCCGTCCCTGGGGCCCCACCGGGTCCTTCAAGCCCTTCCGGGTTCCCGGGGGCAGAACCACACGAGAACAAACCCCACATGCTGGGTGTGAATAGGAGGTGGGGGTTTCTCTGGGTTCGGGGGGCGGTCTTTCTCTTTTCAAAGTGTTGTTCTGCGGATCATTTCCCTGGACCATAGCCTGTCCCACCGAGGGTCAGAGGTGGCTCACAGCAGAAACAGGAGAAATAGTCACAAGGCCGCGTGAACGCGTACAGTAACGGGAAAGCTGAGGGCAGAGAAGGCACGACGAAGCCAGGGGAGGATGAGGCCGGCGTGCTGGGCTCTGCACCTCGGCCCCCACGGCCCCTGTCCCTGTCCGAGGTGCCACCGTCGCGGAAACATGGCGGCTGTCACGCGCGCCAGCCGCGCGTCCTGTGCTGACTTAACAGGAAATGACCCACAGACGGAAATCAGAGACGGTTAAGAGCTGGCCTCTGCCCAGGGTGGGGCCAGAGACCCCGTCCCCGAAGCTGGCCCGCGGGGACGGACCCCCCGCACGCAACGCCAGGGGGCGCTCCCGGGCCCTGCCGGCACACCTGGGGTGACCCAGACCCCAGTAAGGAGAGGCGGGTCACCGGCCGCGTGGACGCGTGCAGACCCGCGCCTGTCCCCGGCTGGAGGCGCTCACCTGGTGCTGGGCGGCGCGGGCAGAGGCAGGCTCTGGGACTGCTCGAGCGCTCTGTGCTGGCTGGCTTCTGCAGGGAGGGAACAGCCCCACTCACCAAATTTACCCCTCACCCTGCAGCACCGCCGAGAGCTCAGAATTTGGGGGGCGCTCTGGACGTGCGCAAAAATGCACCTGGAGCCAAAGCCAAGAGCAGCTCGTGGCCGCAGCGGCTCTTACCTCGGCAGGCTTGCAGCTGGCTGGTCAGCACCTTTCGGATCTCACTCACCCACGCAGCTTTGATTTCAGGGCTCGGTGCCTGAGGCCGGGAAGGAATGCCAGGAGGTGAGAACGCACGTTCCCTAAAGACACTGCTTTTCCTTTTACTCCTGAAGCTTCCGCGGACCACTTGGGAACGGACCATGGGAGCACTGCCCGGGAGAAAGGAGGCGATGGACGGTCCCCTTGCCTCGGGACTGCACCATGGGCACAGAGGGAGGGCCTGTGGGCCACACGGGCGGCGGGCTGACCGCCCGGCCTCCCCCACCACACCCTCGCTGGCGTCAGACTCAGTGGAAACCTGGGGCACAAACCGCCCTTTGGGAGCACGTCTCTCCGGGAAGTGGTCCGTGGCATCGTTTTATGACGAGGAAGACGGGAGAAGCTCCCAGGGCGCGAGCGGCGCGAGCCGCTGTCCTGCCTCGGTACCGCACGTGCGGCCAGAGGGCGGTGACAGCTGGGCTCTGGAGGCGGGGCCGGCGGAAAGCCAGAGTGCCGGCCGCCGTCCCCACAGCTCCTGGGGGCTGGTGCCCGAGCTGGAGCCGGGCACCATCTCTGCGGGGCTGCCGTGCTGGTGGGCACGCCGGGACAGGGTGCCGCGGCCACCGCATCCCCCGGGGCTGCCCCCGTGTCTGAACATGGAGGGCAACCCGAAGAGGCCTGCCCTGAGCGCTGGCCGACCCGATCACAGGCCCCAGGGACGGCTCACGTGGGCTCAGGGCGCACTCGCAGTCCTCCCACCTCCTGCCCTCACCAGCGCGGCCGTGAGGGCCAGGACAGCCTGGTCACGTGTGTAACACACGAGCCCGTGTTCCCTTTGTGCACCCTAACTGTGGGTTCCCCATACTTCCTCCTGGGTCCAGCTCAGGGCAGCCCCCCTACAAGGCCTCTGGGAGATAAGGCTCCACGGAAGCTTCCCGACGCCTGCCCTCGCCGGAGAGGCCCGACAAGTCCCTGACGCCTGGCCCGGGAGAACGCGGGGGCCCCACCTGTATGATGTACACCTCCTCCCTGGCGTTGTACCAGATCTCAAACTTCCTCACGTCGCCCTTCACGTTCTCTGTTATGCCGACGGCCGCCATCTGACCACGCAAAGCAGGGAGACAGACGTTCGTTATGTGTGACATGAGAGCACGCCACCCTCCCGCCTTTGAAAGGGGTCGGAGCATCCTTCAGATGCTGGAGGTGGTTTTGGGGTGGGGGCTGAGGCCGTCAGGGGGCCCGGACTCCCGCACCCAAAGACACGAGTGGCCTGCGCCAGAAGCCGGGCGGTGTGGTCGCGGCTGCTAGGACCTTGACCGCTGGCCCTCTCCCCTCCGCAGGGCCAGCGGCTGTAGGGAGGAAGCCTCCCCTCCGCAGGGCCAGTGGCTGTAGGCAGGAACCCTCACTCACGTTCAGGGACTGCTTGTAGCTGTAGGAAGGGGCCTTCTCGTATCCCTCCCCGTTCTCCTCCCTCTTCTTGCAGAAGAGCACAGCCTTCTCATGTAGGAAGAGGTGTCGCTGCATGGGCTTGAACCTGGCCAGGTCCTTCACCTTGGTGTGGCCCTTCTTGTGGTCCGTCCAGACGCTGAAGGAGCCCTGCATCAGCAGCTTCCCCAGGTCACTCAGGTTCCCCTAAGCCCAGAATGAACGTGGGGACTTATACGCACGTTGCCGAGGAAAGCAGCCCCCCTTGGAGGGCTGCGTCCTGTAGGACCCCCGCTCCGTAACGCTTGGGAAAAGGCAGAACTGTGGAGACAGGTGAGGGGTCGGGGGTGGCCAGGGGCTGGGGGAGGGTGAACGGGTGGAGCACGGGGGCTTTCGAGCAGTGAAACTCTGTCTGACACCGTCCTGGTGGACACAGGGTGTTCCACGTCTGTCCAAACCCATGGGAGGCACATCCTGGACTCTGGGTAGAGATGATGAACCAGCGGAGGCTCATCCCTGTGACAAAGGTCCCACCTGCTGGGTGTGGGGAACGGGGGGGGCTGTGCATGGGGGCGCAGGGGCATGGGGGAGGTCCTCGTGCCTTCCCTTATCCTTCTGCAAACCTAACACTGCTCTAAAAATAAAGCCTGTTAAATTCAGAAGAACAGGGCGGGCGCAAATTGACTTACAGAGAAGCAACAAAACTGATCTAATTCGGGCACAGGAGGAAAAAGCAGAGTCTGACCTTCACGCTCGCTTGTCCCCTGTCCCCAACCCACAAGCTGCAGCGAACACAGATCGGCTCTGAGCACCGCCGCCCTCAGGGCTCCTGCACTGATGGGCCACTCGGAGGGGTGAAGGCTCCCTGCAGTCGGGGGCACGCCCCGAGCTGGAGGTCCGTTCGCCCTGGGCCCGCCCCAGACGCCAGTCGGAACTGGGTTCCTGCCAGATTGCAGGGACACGCACGCACATGGATGCTCCCCGCACAGCTCTGCACGGATGGCAGGAGGACCGTCACCAGGCTCGTCGGCGGGAGGGGGAAGCCCTTACGTCGTAGCCGGTGATGGCGATCAGGTGCATGGAGTCGTTCACAGCCTTGAGGATGCCCAGGATGGAGCTCAGTGCCTCCTGCAGGTCCTCGGCCCCCTCGCAGCTCTTGCTGTATTTTAGCATCTCCTGGGGGACGAAGATGCCTTCACACATCCGTGGGACACGGGACTCCCCGCTCCGGCCCTGGGCACCTGCGTGGACCCTCGGGACACATAGCGTGGCTCCCTACGTGGCCAGGGAGGTCCAGGATGCCACCCCCCACAGCCTGCCTGTCCCAACGGTCCTGCCTGGTGCTGCAGACAGGGACATCCCCTGAGCCAGACGCTCGGCCAGGCCTCCCCAGGGCAGGCACCCCTTCTGCAGCTCACGTCTTCCCACTCCTAGACCTGTTATTCTTTCCTTTCGAACCTGACACCCCCAAACCCGTGATGGCTAAAGGCATCTGCGGGTCCACTGGCTCGTTCACTCTGGCCCGAAAAGGAAGCTGGACACAGGCAGCCTTGCAGGGAGGACCGCGTGTGGGCGCACGGCCTGGGGTGTGTGCGTGGAGACGCCTGGAGCACGTGCTCCGCGGGGCAGGTCTGCCCAACTGTTTGCCCCTGTGTCCACAGCCCCCCAACAATGGCCAGCACACAGTAGGTGCTCCACAAAGGTCTGTGAAGAGTCAGGGCCCTCGCAGAGGGGCTGGGACCGCGGCGCTCCGGGGTGGCCGGGGCAGCTGCAGGTGGGGGGCTGCGAGGCCGTGGTGGGGGCAGGCAGCTCACCTTGAGCAGCAGTTGGTACTTGGTGATTCTCTGGACCGGTTTCAGCAGGTAGGAGTCCAGACTCAGCTTGTGGTCCAGCTTCCTCTGACATTCCTGCAAACCCAGAGCCCGCCCGTTGGGACCGTCTCCGTCCCTGTGTGTGAGGGCGGCAGCAGGGGAGGCCGCGCGCTCACGGGGGGCTCCCCCAAACTCACCTGAAAGAATGGGCAGTCGGAACACTGTCTCCACAGGCTCTCGGAGCGCGGCTTGTTCTGACAATACTTCTCGTAGACCTGGAACTCCTCCATCTGACCCGGGGACAGAGCACGTCACAGGGCGCACCCATCCCCGCCTCCACCTCCACCTCCCATGCCGCATCGCAAGCCCACCAGGGTTCGCTTCAGAGCTGCGTTAGTCCCTCCTTCACACAGACTAGCACCACACAGCTGGCTTTTTGCCGTGAGAACAACAGACTAAAAACAGTGGCTGACCTTCTAACGAAAGAGCCTGCAGAGCTTGGTGCTCAAACGTGCGTGTGCACGGAGCTGCCCGGGGGTTTGTTAACACAGAACCCCCTGGAGGTTCTGAGTCGGCAGATGTGGGGTGGGACCTGAGAACCTGCATTTCCAGTAAGATCCCAGGATGCTGATGCTGCTGGCCAGGGCACCCACTTTGAGAACCACGGACCTCCAGCAGGACCCCCCCTCCACTCTCAAACAGCGCCGAGGAGGTCAACAGCGACCAGACCGAGTCAGAGCAGAAATACAGGTCCTCCTCCTTCCTTCTGCCTCTCGACCCCAGTTCACGCTGACGTGTCTCGACCTCTACATTATCGTATCGTGAAAATGGCTTGAGCTCAGCTACACTGTCCATGTCACCCAGCTCACAGTGTATCCGGACGGGCCTGAGAGCAACACCCTGTCCTGCTCCCACCGCTTCTCCCAGCCCGGAAGGAGCTGGACGTCGGCCGGGTCAAAGACGAGAAAAGGAAGGCGACCCGTCCCAGGCCCGCTCATGCGGGAGGGCTGGTGGCCGCGCCAAGACCAGACACAGGCACCAGCTCGAGGAAGGTCAGCTAAGTTCAGCTGCACAAAGTCTGCCGTGTGCTGTCGAGACAGACGCTTTCTAAGTCTGGCGCTTCTGAACCAGCTACTGGGCTTTAGATAAAGCCCTACCTCAGGCAGACCGGGAACACCTGCCCTTCGTGATTTCAGTGGGCTAGAAGGAGACTGTGATAGGGTTTAAAGTCATGATTGTTTCATGCAGTAATTTTAACAAGGTAGGCACGGCAAGGTGCACATTGAAAAAACACATACCCGTTCCAGGAAACACCTTCCAACCAGCTCTGGGCAGCCTGCGTAGTCTTCCAGCTCCCTCAGGAATATTCTAGACAGAGAAAGTGCGCCTGAGGTCACGTGAAGAGCAACCCGGAGGAGACGCCGGTCACAGATGAACAGATGTTATTTCCCAGGTCACGTTTATTTCTGACTCTGGACAGTCAGGAGACTGTGAGCGGGGCCCTGCAGCGCAGGCCGGGCTCTCCTGGGGGCCCGGCTGCAGCAAACTCGGGTTTAAGCAGACCTGGCCCCTTCGTGGGTCCCTTCAGGTGGCTGGTGTTGGCGTTCACACAGAAGTTAGGACTGCTGCTTTCTGCACGCCGGACGGGGACGAGGAGGCAGACAGAAGCTGGTGCAGCTGTGAGAGACCCGCCCAGACCCATCGAGCTCCGCAGGGGTCAATCCTGCCTCGAGGGAGAGCTCCCTGGGGTCAGTTCACAAGCACTGAGGCCTGGCCCAAGCTGAGGACACTGAGGGACCAGGCTACCTGACCTGTGCCCCCTCCGTGGGAAGGGAGCGGTCCGGGGGGTCCAGCGGCGCGCTGGTGCCTCCTCCGTAGGCAAGTGGGTGACCCAGGCTGAAAGGAGTCCCAAGCGCCCCCACAAGCCCAGGGGAGGCTTTCTCAGGACGCACAGGCCTGTGCTGTCTGTCTGACTGCCGCCCATGCATCTTGCGTCCACCCCCTCACGTCCTTGCCCACGAGCTCCCGCAAACTGCAGCGAGGAGCCAAGGGTGGGGGGACGGCCACGGGAGCATCGTTCGTACTTGCCCCAAAGCCACGGCGACCACAGACGGTGCTCGCGGGGGGAGAAGAGGCAGGACAGGGACGTCTGCAGCTGCCTCCTTTGCAAGGACGAGCTTGGGGACAAAACGGGCCTTGCTGAGTGGTGTGGCTTTGGTGCCACCCCAAAGGGCCAAACACACACACTGAGCGGGACTGGTCGCTGCTGGCCTGGCAGGCGTGGGGGGCGCTCCTACGTCCTCAAAGCCCAGGTACTTCCCAGCACACCTGTAACGGCCTGGCCGGCACCTCCCCCCTGAGCCCACTGCCCCACAGCAGCCCCTGAGAGCCTGTCCCCTGAGAGGAGGAAGGATGCTCTCCACCCGCAGACCACAGCCCAGGGCCCGCATGTGGTCTGGCTCCCTGCAGGCCGCTGTCTCAGAGGCAGACCCCACCGGACAGGTGCGGTCAGAGGAGGGCCTAACCTGTTATGAAAGTGGTAAATCTCTTCCATGTTTCCGAAGAGAATGTCCTTCTTGTTTTGGAGGCCTGGTGACACGAGGTGCGCCATGAGCGGGTTATCCAGCTCAGCAGCATAGCCCTGCGGAGGCGGGGAGAGGTTGGGAGGCACGCCGGGTTCTGTAACAGGCTCCGTGGGCTGCCAGCAGGTAGGTGACGCCTCTCAGGGTTTAGAAAGTGAATCCACCCTTACTTATTCACTGACCGTTTCTGAGATGACCACCCAGACAACAAGCACCAAAAAACGTGAGTCAACTATAGATGGCACCATTTTTAGGAGTTGTGTTGGGGGGGAGTTCCATCCTCTCCCTTTCAACCTCTTAAAACTCATATAACTGGTATGAAGGACAAAAATGTTATGTATACACCTTGATGAATCATTCAAATGTCTACACCCTTGTAACCACCACCCAGACCAAGATCCAGAACATTCCAGTGCCCACAAGCCCCTGCCTTCCTGGCAACAGCCCCCGAGGCCTCCACTCTGCTCCTCCACCCAGACCGGGTGGCTCAGCTGTTCCTGCAAGGGAATTGCACATGGTCCTCCTCCTGCTCCTGCCACGCTCTGGGGTCAGCCATGCTCTCGGGGTCAGCCACGCTCCGGGTCAGCCACGTTCCCGGGGTCAGCCACGTTCCTGGGGTCAGCCATGCTCTCGGGTCAGCCATGCTCCGGTGTCGGCCACACTCCATGGTCAGCCACACTCCGTGGTCAGCCACACTCCCCGGGTCAGCCACGCTCCGGGGTCGGCCACGCTCCCCAGGTCAGCCACGCTCCCGGGTCAGCCACGTTCCCGGGGTCAGCCACGCTTGGGGTCAGCCACAGTCTGGATCAGCCACGTTCCCGGGGTCAGCTACACTCTCAGGGTCAGCCACGTTCAGGGACAGCCACACTCCAGGGTCAGCCACACTCCAGGTCAGCCACGTTCCCAGGGTCAGCCACCCTCGGGGTCAGCCACGCTTGGGGTCAGCCACATTCCTGGGGTCAGCCATGCTCTTGGGCTCAGCCACACTCCGGGTCAGCCACGCTCCGGGTCAGCCACGCTCAGGGTCAGCCACGCTCCCGGGTCAGCCACACTCTGGGTCAGCCACGTTCCCGGGGTCAGCCACGCTTGGGGTCAGCCACACTCCAGGGTCAGCCACACTCCCAGGGTCAGCCACGCTCTCGGGGTCAGCCATGCTCAGGGACAGCCACACTCCAGGGTCAGCCACGCTCCCGGGTCAGCCACACTCCGGGTCAGCCATGTTCCCGGGGTCAGCCACGCTTGGGGTCAGCCACACTCTGGATCAGCCACGTTCCTGGGGTCAGCCATACTCTCGGGGTCAGCCACGCTCAGGGGCAGCCACACTCCAGGGTCAGCCACGCTCCCGGGTCAGCCACCCTCCAGGTCAGCCATGTTCCCGGGGTCAGCCACACTCTCGGGGTCAGCCATGCTTAGGGACAGCCACACTCCAGGGTCAGCCACGTTCCCGGGGTCAGCCACGTTCAGGGACAGCCACACTCCAGGGTCAGCCACGCTCCCAGGGTCAGCCACACTCTCGGGGTCAGCCACGCTCAGGGACAGCCACACTCCAGGGTCAGCCACGCTCCCAGGTCAGCCACACTCCAGGTCAGCCACGCTCCCGGGGTCAGCCACGCTCTCGGGGTCAGCCACACTCCAGGGTCAGCCACGTTCCCGGGGTCAGCCATGCTTGGGGTCAGCCACGCTCGGGGTCAGCCACATTCCCGGGTCAGCCATGCTCTTGGGCTCAGCCACACTCCGGGTCAGCCACATTCCCGGGTCAGCCACGCTCTTGGGCTCAGCCACACTCCGGGTCAGCCACGCTCTGGGTCAGCCACGCTCTCTTCTTTGCTGCTGGAGTAGGTTCCTGTGCAGATGCACCTACGTCTCCTTGTTCCTGGTCCCACTGATGGACACGTGAGTTGTTTCCAGCTTAGGGCCATCTGAGTAAAGCTGCCACCCTCCTCTCATGCTCTGTATGTGGGGTGAGCCAGCTAACAGGCTCCCGGGGTGCCCCCGCCATCCCTGGCACAGGCTCACCTCCAGGACACAGAGCAGCTCCTCCACGTAGACCCGTTCCGTGTCCAAGAGCTCGTTCATCACATGCCTGTGAGCAGAGAGGGGTTAGGGCAGGAAGGGGTGCAGACAGAAGACCCCCAGAGCGGGGGTGGGCATGGGAAGAGGAGGGGGTCAAGAAAGAGAAGCGGCACAAGGAGGCACCAGGGGGCCGTCAGGGGTGGTGAGCACAGCTACACACCCGTCTCTGGGGAATCACACAGGCTCGTCACCTGGGGCTGGAGGAAGGGGGGACACAAGCCATTTCAAATCATCAAAATCCTGCCTGCGGATCCAGGGACAAAAGGCTTTTCTAGGAAAAACCAGCTTTGTCTTGGCTGTGGATGTGGACGCGCCAAATGGACAGACACATGCCCGCCTGCATGCAGCGTGGCGCATGCCCGTGTGTGTGCTCCCTGACGCCCGCTTTGCGGTGGACACTGACAGATCCCACCAACTCGGGCCTGCTGACGTTCAGACTCCCCGTGGCCAAAGGCTGAGATCTGAGACAGTTGCTCTTGCCGTCTCTGGACCAGAGCCACTCACCTCCGCAAGATGGCCAGGCTTTCCTCCTCATCCCCCGTGGAGCTGCTCCGGCCCTGCCGGCTCTCACTCATCTCGCTCTGCGGAGAGAAGAGCATGCGGTGCATCGAGCGTTCAGACACGAGAAGGTGCAGCCCTACGCCCTGACTCCGAGGAGCCCAACCTCACTCCCCCGCTGGGGAGGGATCGGAGGTCCCACGGCACAGGCGGGGCGGGACTGCGAGGAGAGCCGCTGTGCGGGGGCGGCCTGGACGGCGGCCTCACCTTGGCCCTCCTGTAGGGCCCTCTCCGGAGCGCGCTGCCCTCAGAACTGTTCTCAGAGCCTCTCCGGCTGCCTGGTTTGGAAAGAAATGAAGAAGGGAGGTGTGGCTTCGTATCTCACTGCCTGGAGGGGAACTACGACACCTGGGAGCGGTACGGTTGTAGGAACAGGAGCAAGCCCCCTGCCCACGCCAGACGGGGAGAAAAGCAGAGGAAACGTGGAGCAGAGGAGGGCGGGTGGGAGCCCGGGGAGGGAACATGGAGCCCGTGCACACACATGTGGGACCCGGACACCACTGGGCTGGGGGTAAGGTCTCCTCTGACGGATGCCCCATGCTGTGGAGGGGGAAGCCGGCTCTCCAGGGTCTCACCAGCTTACAACACACTCGCCAAATCCCTGAGGTGGATGGCAGGCAGACGCCGCCGCAGAAGGGGCTCTGGGAAATGGTGTGGCCACCTGCTCGGCCTCCGAGGAGGAAAACACGAGAGACCGGGGCCGCTGGGGGCTTTGGACTGCGGTTGGAGAACTATTTTGGCAACAGCACTGAGGAAGATGGGCTGGGGCAGAGACTGGAGTCAGGGAAGAGCCCCTTGACGGCTAGTGGATGGCACACACCGGCCGTGTGCCGATAAAACTTTATTTACAAGGGCCCACCGTGGCCTGGAAGGACGGCGACGGCACATACCTGGGGAGGGGCAGGGCGATTTTGTGAGCGCCTCTGGCCGGGGGGCCACGGGCTGCACGGGCCGCGTCTGCTTGGCTGCCAGCTTCTTCAGGCTTGCCTGTCTCCGGTGGAACATCTCCTCCATGCCCTCTTGCTTCTGGAAGACTTTCTGCACGTGCTCCTGAAGGGACAGGGTATACAAACTCGTGAGCAAGAGACACCACCAATTTCAGAAGCACACCCTCCGTTGAGCTTGGGACACAGCCCCATGGTGGCCACATGGCAATCCCGCACTCCTGCCCTTGCTGCGGTCGGAAGAGGTGGGACCCCCGTGGGATGGGGGACTGGAGGCTGAGAGGCCGCCACAGGTCTGCAGGCCCCTGGAGGAAGGGTGCGGACAGCTGGCTGGGCGGGAGTGGGGCACTGGGCCAGGGCCGTATGCAGCAGGACTCGCAGGAGGGGGCCCCCAGCAGGGGCTGCTCCTCGCAGGACCCTGGGGGCAGGGAGACTGCCCTGGGAGGGAGATGCTGCTGGAAGGGACGCTCAGCCCCATGACTGCCCAGGATGCTCTAAGAGGTCAAGCCGGGATTCTTCCACACACCCCAGAGCAACTTCCCGCCGTCAGCACAGGGCCCGGCTCCGCTTACCATCAGGTCTTTGGTGAGGATGGACTCATAGTCCTGGTAAATTTTATTGAGCTCCTGGATCTTATTTTCTGCACCGGTCTCCAGGAATTTCTCAATTTCCTGCAGGGCCGCCTCCGCGCCGTCCTGGGACTGGCACTTGTCCACAGGCTGCGAGGCTAGCAGGTAGATCCCCTCATCACACCACCTCATGGACTGGGGCAGGGAGAGGGGGGCACCGTCAGAGGCCGTGTCTTGGCGTGTCTGGTAGGCATGCTCTGCCCGGGCCCCGCCGGCTGCCCCACCCGCCACCGGCCGCCGCCATGCTCTGGGAATCTCTGGGCTCGACTGTGCGGCGCCCGGAAGCCACGCACACCGCCCAGACGGACTCGTTCACGCAGAGAAAGTGCAGGGAATTAGCCGGCTTTGGTCCTCGTGGCAAGGGAATTCTAGAAAACGGCAGCCGTGACTGGCTGGGCTCAAGAGAGGCCCACAGACCGCAGGGCGTGGGCCAGCTTCCAGCCCGTGCCTGCGGTCCGTGGGGAGAGATCGGGCCACGCGGGAGCAGGAGGGCGGGGACGGGGGTCTTACTGCTTCCAGGAGGCTGTGCAGCTCCAGGGACTTGCTGAGCAGCCCCCTCCGCCTCTCCACCTCGGCCGCGGACCTTTCACAGAGGTGCTGGAGCTCGTGGCACTTGGGGCGGATGGAGTCCACAGCGTAGTGCTTGCTGTCAATGAGCTTCTCGCCCTCCAGTGCCAGGGCGCGGGCCCGCTCCACAGAGGCCTGTGGGGACAGCCGCCCAGGCACCCGGCTCAGCTTAGGTTGTGAGCGCGAGCAGCGTGCGGTTTCTGGGAGGGATCCGTGGGGGTGGGAGTGAGACTGGGGGGGGTCGGTGGCTGGGGCCGTGCGGCCTCCACTCGTGACGTCCCCCCCCCGGTGGCGAGAGAGCCCCCTTCCCGTGCCTTCCTAAGTGATGCCATGGTGTCGTGAGCACCACCCGCAGGCTGTCCCCTGCCCACACCAGCCCACGTCCCAGGCCTCACGCTCGACTTCTCCTCAAAGCTGGTGAGGTCCTTCAGGAGGTGCTCTGCGTGCGCCAGGCTGTTGCCCACATCGGTGAAGGTTGCTATCTTCTGAGCCAGTGTGTCCAAGGAGGCTTTGACCTGAAACACAGGAGGGGCAGGAAGGCCCGGGCCCATGTCAGCTATGGAGGCACGGCCCAAAGCAGGAAGGGAGGGAGGAGAGAGGAGCCAGGTCCCTCTCAGGAAACAGGGCAGAGGGACACATCCTCAGAAGTCTTACAGCCTACCGGACGGCTGTCATGGTGGTGAGAACACGCCTTCCTTCTAAGACCGGGAACAAGGCAAGGATGTGCACTCTCACCACACAGCCAGTGCAAGATGGCGAAATGCACGCATGCACACATAAAAACACAAACAACCCAGAGACTTACAGATGGAAAAGGAAAGAATCAAGCTGTCCCTGTTTGCACGAGACCTCATCATCTATGCAGAAAATCCCCCAAACCCTACAAAACAACTAACAGAGTGAGTGAGTTCAGCAAGGTTTCAGGAAGCAAGATAAACATACAAAAATCAGTTGTATTTCTAGGTATAGCAATGAATACATGGACACCAAAATTAAAAACACCGTCTACAGTTGCTTAAAAATGAAATACTCGAGTGTAAATCAAACAGAACACATACTAAACTGGTTTGCTGAAAACTGCAGAACATTGATGAGAAAGATCTAAGTAAAAGGTGTGACAGACACGTTGTGTTGATTGACTGCAAGACTCAACGTAGGAAAGATGTTGACTCTCCCCCAAATATAGATTTAGTACAGTTCCCATCAAAACAGCCGCAAAACTTTATAGATCTAGAAAGATTTTTTGCAGAAAGGCAAAGGAACTGGAGAACCTAAAATGATTTGGGGACAAAGAGGCGGTGGGAGGAACGGTCCACCTGATTTCAAGACTCAGTGCACGGCCCCAACCGGCAAGACTGTGTGGGGTCGATGGACGGACGGGACGCACCCCTGGAAGCAGACCCAAATGGATAGGCCTCGCTGACCTTTGACAAAAGGGGGAAAGCAGTCCAACGGAGAACAGGAATCCTTTGTGATAAATGCTGCCAGAGCCCCTGGATGGACACCCAGAGAGACTAAAAACTGAACCGTGCCTGGATTCTCACCCCACACAAGAGCTAACTCAAAATGGATCAGGGCTTAAACCTAAAACTGTAAGACTTTTAGCAAGAAAAGCCCAGGAAAACATACTTGGGACCCAGGATTTAGGATGGACGCCAAAAGTATGATCCTTAAAAGAAAAAATTGATAAACTGGACTTTCTCAAAATGAAAACATGTGAAGTGTTAAACCGTGGGCTCCCTGCACCCCAGAACCCTAATTATTCAGCAGTAACAAGAGTGAACTTGCAACACCTGCACTGACTCTGCGGCATGAAGAGAGCCAGGCCCAGAAGGCTACATATGTATGACCCCATTCTAGAACATTCTTGAAATGACAGCATATGGAAGCAGAGCAGATCAGCGGTTGCCAGGGGTTCAGGAGGGGAAGGATGGCTGGGGAGGGGTTCAGCAGGGGGAGGGGTGGGGGCTCAGCAGGGCAAAGGGAGGGGCAGAAGGGGACGTGGGCTCAGGAGGGCAGGGGTGGGTGGGTGGGGTGGGAGGGAATCGTGTCTACAAGAGGGAAACCCGGGTCTGTGTTGGGGCGGGATGTTCCGTGTGCTGACCGCGTGGTTCTGGCCGCAGCTGGCTAGAGGGTAGGTGAGGTCTGGCTGGATTCTTTCACAACTGTCCGCAAGTCTACAGCTATCCGTAAGTGTCGTTTGTCGTGTCTGGTGGGCCCTCCTCAGCGCCCCCGGAGGAGGTCAGGCAGGACCATCTTCTCTGCTCCCACGGTTCGCACAGGCGGGGTTACCTCTCTGGTCCCAACCAGGGAGGCTGGTCCCCTGCGCGCCGAGCTCCCGCACATGCTCAGTGCTACTGAACCAATCCCGTGTTCCCGAAACGGTGACATTTCAGGACTCTGGGGGGACCGGAACGCTTGCTTCTGCTCCCCTGGCCCTTACCCATGGCCTTGGGACGGCGTTCGCGCTGGACTCGGGATCGTTACTTGCTTCTCGTGCATTTGGAACCCCCCCACCCCACCTTGACCAGAAGGACCAGGAGAAACATCATGGGGCAGGACGAGGGCACATGGACGGCTCAGCGCGCTCACGCGCGTAAATAAGTAATCAACGGCTTCTGTTGAGTCCTGTCGAGACCTCTGACCCCACGGCTGCGTGTCAGCCCCGCATGTCACCGCCAGGCGTCACCCCGCATGTCACCCCGGCGCATCACCCCCACGCGTCACCCCACAATCCCTGAGCTATGGAGCCCAGTGTGGCTGTTGCTCTCAGTTCAGGGCACCTGGGACGTGCGAGCCGGCACAGGACAGATGCACACTGGGCGAGGGGGCGTCCAGATGGCTCCTGGACTCGGCCACGAGGAACGCAAGGAAGTGCACGCCCATGGCAGAGAGTGGAACCTGCGTGGGCAACGACTCACTGGCCACACGCTTCAGGGTCTGGTCCCACTGGGTCTCGCAGCTCCGTGTGGCGGACAGAGACCTGGGCAGCTCGGCCCAAAGCGGCGGGTGGACCTGGGCCGCCTCGCCGGCTTCCTGCGCCCACGGCCAGCTGCCCCCGCTCCGGCCACTCACCTCTCGAAAGTCCTGCTCAAAATGCCGGAGCTGCAGACACTGTTGGAGTTTCTGCTGATGCTTTGCCCAGAACTCATCGAAGGCAGCCTCGGTCTCGCTCAGCTGGGCCAGGAGCCTGGGGAGAGGAGAGGCTCTGTCTGCGCGGGTGTGGGGCGCGGGGCGCGGTCTCTGGCTCCGCGGCCTGCCCACACCCTCGCCACCTCTCTCCGGCACTGGACGCGGGATTCGCAGGGCCAGCTGTGCCCGCGGGAGAGGCACAGCAGGGGCGACCCCACCGGGCCGCCGCCCGCACACCTCATCGCACTGGGCCACGCCAACGCCCATCGGGAGCCCGCGGCAAAGGGCTGGGCTGAGCGTGTTACCAGCTGAGAGGGCAGCGGTCTGGGCTTCGCACTTCTAAGTTCGGGGATGAAGGGTGCAGTGAGCCGCCACCATTCACTGACCCCGCTCCCAGGCCAGAACGCCTGCCAGATGCCCATGGGTGTTAGCCCGTCAGCCCTGGGGTCAGCTCCAGCCCCCTCTGTTCATGACTCCACACCTGCATGGGGCCCCCTGAGGCCGCCCCCCATCCCTGGCATAGCACCCCGGCCGTGTAAACTGCGTGTAAGAGTCCGCCTGGGTCTGTGCCTGGGTCAGCCCGTGGTGGGCTGGGTGTCGCCCGCAGGCCGTCCGGCTGCTGGGTTCCCGTGCAAGCCTCGTCCCCCGCCAAGGACCGGGCCTACGCGTGGGGCTGTGGGTGTTCTGGGGTGCTGGGGCCAGTCCGCACAGCACTGCCAGGCGGCTGGAGCTCAAAGAGGATGTGCACGTTGTCCTCTTTCCAGGAAGGACAGCATCCCTGGGTCTCGAAGGCACAAGCCAGCCCGGTGGGCGGAGACAGGTGGGTGCGGAAGCATTAGGGCTCCACAGCCTGCAGGACCGGTCAGCACCAGCTCCCTTAAGCATCCCCCGTGCTGGCAGAAAAGAACCTTCGCTCTAAGACAGCTTCCTCCCCGGAACAGCTGCTTTCTTTGGGGTTTGGAAGACAAGTGTGTCAGCAGTAAGGACTCGCAGTCCCCTTGCTTCCCGTTAGGATGAGGACCTGGGGGCCCCTGTGTCCTCTGTTGCTCTGGCCTCAGCTCGGGCCTCACCTCTGCACAGTGGTCTGGTTATCCAGCTGGTCCTGGTTTAGGCTCTGCTCCCCGCCCTTGGCCAGCGGCTCCCTGATGTTCTCCAGGATACTCTGCCCCTCGTCCAGTGCCGACCTCATGTCCTCCTGTGGGGACAGTGCGTGCCTGGCACCCCGGGCTCACTCCCACCTCCTCCTTAGAGCTGCCGAAGGACGGCAGGTGTCCGGAGACTCCTCTGCTGTGGCCAGGGCACGCTAGGGCTACGGTTGCCTGGGGCAGCGGGAGCAGGGAAGACACCAACAGGAAACCAGACCTCTAGGTGCCTGCCTGCTTCCGCGGTGTCCTCACTGCCAGGAGCGAAGGGAGTGTGGGCTTCTGGGGGTGGGGCCAGCCCTGACCCCAAGCCACACCCCGCCCAGCTCAGGCTCCCCGGGAGTGTGGCTGGCTAGCGTACAGACCGACGCAGTCCCCTGGGTCAGCCCACAGTCCCCCACCTGCTGTCTGGGAACTGCGGGCAGACATCCTGCCCTGCTTGTGCCAACAAGCAGCAGACGCTCATGGCCAGTGGCCCGGCCGTCTGGACGCCCGGGAGCCGCTCAGAGGGAGGCTGCTCTCAGACCCTGCGGCACTCAGGCCGCTTTCAAGAAGGAGCACGTTTCCGTCCTCGGAGAGCTCGCCGGCTCACTGGCACGAAAACGCGCCTGTGACGTGGCCTCAGCTCGGTTTTGCCCGATGCCCATCCCCGTCCCGCACAGAAGCCACGCGTACCTTCGCTCTGTCCTTCTTCTCCGTATGCGCGCAGAGCACCAAGCTCGTCGACTGCACATCGTTGGGCAGCTCCGTTTCGGCCAGCTCGGTCCCGAAGGACTGTAGCATCTGAGCTGTCTGCTTAACCATGAGGGCGAAACCTTCGATCGCCTTGGGAAGAAGGAAAACACCCTCACCGAGCTGTGCACGCGTGCATCCTCCTGCTGCCCGGAAAGCAGGCGTCCGGTGCGGAGCGCATGGCCATGCTCGGGGCGGGGGCAGGGCAGTGCCCAGCCAGCTCCCGAGCCCCACGACTCCTCCAGAAGCGTAGCGGGCACCGTCCATGCGGGATCTCATCAGCTAGAGTCACTCTGTGCTCCGTCTCTCCCCCACCCAGGGGCTTTCCTTTCTGTTCTGTCTCTGAGCCCAGAGAAAACCACTCCCGAACTGATTACTCATGTTGTTTCTTTAGATGACTGAGGTCCACTGAGACCATCTCCTCATTCTTGGGGAACAGAACTGAGGTTCCTGGGAACATGTCTTTGGAAAAGGCAGCATCGTCATGCAAAAGCCATTCAGCCGATCAAGTCGGGATTAGGGGGACCCACAGCGCAGGCCGCGTGTGGCCGGCCCGGGGGACTCACTGTGCGGTGATAGAGCCACCTGGTGTGGCTGTAATCCAGGGTCCCACCCAGGTCCTCGGTCAGCTGGGACTTGTCGATGTAACCGTGTAATTCTGGCACTGAGCTCAGCATTATGACCTGGAGGAGGAAAGAAGCCGCCGCCATAAAGAGACCACCCGGCGGACCAGGAGCGACGCTCCCCCGCCGGTCCCTAATGGCGGCTGCGCGGGCAGGAGGCGTCTGGCTTTGGACCCTGGCTTAAGTCCCGGCTCTACCACGTCCGGGCTGGTCGACCTTCTCTCTGTGCCCCAGCGTGAAATGGGCCTGCGATGACTGATCTCGGCATTGAAGGCAGGCGTTCGAGCCCCGGCAAGAGCTGGGCACACAGCCAGCACCAGGCGTCCCACAGCTTGGCTCCCGGGCGGGGGAGCTCCTGGCGGCAACCGAGCAGCGCTCTGACTCGAAAGGACATCGTTTTGTCCCTATGCCCACGGAAACCCGGTGGGCTCATCACAGGTGCCCTTCCGTGGGACCCAGGAAGCGCTGCACACAGGCTTGTCTGTCTCTCTTGCCCTTTCCAGGACATTCTGTCCATGAGTTCTGGGTAAAGACATAGCCTTTGCTTGGCAAGCCGTCGGACAGACGCTACAAAACAGGTCTTGAGAGGTTTAGGCCAAGTGGTATCGGACACCATCTTGTGTATTATTGAATGCCGTATTGGTTTAATCGCCCAGGAGGTTCTGTCCCCAGGGGATGCCTGACGCCATCTGGAGACGTTTCTGATCGTCACGATGTGGGGGTGCTGCTGAATCCCACCCCTGCAGGACAGCCCCACCACAGAGGATAATGCAGCCCAAACCGTCCACAGGCCGCTGAGATCCCGTGAGCCACGGCCTTCAAGCAGAAGAGGCTGAAACGTCCCAGAGGTGGGCAGCGGGCTCAGCAGAGAGGATTCTCTGCCCCTCCAGCAGAAAGCCCCATCTCTCGACCCGCATGACCAAAGCCTGGCCACCTTCCTCATGACTTCTGCGTCTCACCTAAACCCTGCACACGCTCCACGTACGTTTACTCGTGACAGAGAAGGTGTAGGGACCGTTTCTCTTAACATTCTCTGTCCAGCGCGAGGTCAGCACACAGCACCAACACCAGACATGTTGCTAAAGTGAACGCGTTTTAACAACGGCATTCTTGAGAGGATGTTTTCTACGCTTTTAAAGGGTTATCTAAAATGGATCAGCACACTGAAGAGCCAGCGATGATTTTGAGAACTCACTGATTTGGCCCAACAGTGCCATTTGCAGGGGAGACCACCACCCTTAGGACAGACCCCGTCTGGTTTCCTCGGACGCGTCTGTGTCGAGACCTGTTGCTAACGAGGTTCACTTGCCCCTTGTAGGGCAAGGCTGGACACCCGGGTGTCACGAGGCTGGAGGAGGCTGGGCACTGGTGGCTTTCATGCTGGGACACCACCGTGAGCGGTGTCTCGGTGGTTTTGTCCTTGCCCATCCCCAGGAAATGGGCCATCAGAAATAAAAGCATCCAGGCCTGCAAACAGTGAGCGCACTGGTGTCCCCAAGACCCCGAAGCCCACGGTTTAGGGCTGCCGAGTGCGACTTGCTCTCGAGCCGGGGACGCCTCACTCACGTCCCCTGACTGTGCAGAGCGCCCGGCATCTTGTACACCGAGGAGCGGGTATAGACCTCACGGACAACCACCGCCACGGACCCTCAGGTTGGCCAAAGCGATCTGGTAGATACTGTCGGGAGCTTACGAGGCTCCTGGGACTGGCCCCGTACGTTCTCGTCCTCTTTGCAACAGAGAACAAGTGATTTCCCGGAGAACAAATGCACCTGGGGGGGGTGCTGCCTGGCGGCCCCCTGCCCCATGCTGCTCCCAGAGGAGCTGGTGAGACTCGAGCAGGCTTCACGGGAAACAGGCTTCCTGGTGGCACCTGTCTAAGGGACCCTACGCGGCCTCATGTTCTCAAGGATGGGGGCTGGCGGCAGGGAGTGCCCTCTCGGGGCCGCCGGGGCCGCGGAGCAGGAGATGAGGCAGGGCCACCCACCCGCTGGACGCTCCCTCTGCAGGCCTGGGGACACTGGCCCCGTTCCCCTGGCCCCTGGCTTGTCCCCGGGGACTGGTTGTTCCTCACTAGGAGGCTGACGATGGCTCTCAGCCTGCTGGGCTCTCTTGTTCTTCGGCCTGACCCTCGCTTGGCGAGAATGTTCTAGACTCGCGGCTCTCACACCTGCACCTCCACAGCGACCCGTACCCGTCCGAGGCCCAGTGTGGACACGCACTTCCCGGGAGCGGAAAGGAGGGAAGGGCCGTGTGAGAGGACAGCAGTTCCCGACGGGTCCGCGCGGTCTGTGCGCCCGCCTGCCGGGGGTGCGCCCTGAGAGTTTCCGTTATCGAGCGTGGGCCCAGAGTGCATGACTCCCACTCAGTCCGCCCTGCAGAGCGACCAGGACGTACTCACCGGCACCTTCATCTTGAAGTCATCTCTATTGAATTTGAACGCGAGGTCAGAGAGAGTCCTTTGGAAAAACCCCGTTGGGCGCAGAACCAGGACGAGCTGGAGGTTTGCTGGGAAGGACGCCTGCAAGAGAATAGAAGGGCCGTGGGCAGACGTGTGTCTGGGCGCGGGGTCCTCGCATGCCTGCAGCTGATGGCGTGGTCCGGACGGGGAGGACGTCATGCCGGAACAGAAGTGGCTGCTGACACCAGGCTCTGTAGAGACAGCCTCCTTCTTAAAAGAAAAGGAGAAGGTCATGCTGCCGGGGCAAGCATGCGATGTGGGTTATCAACTGTAAAATCAAAAGCTTATGACACTTGTTCCAGGCTGCATGGCATCCCCCCAAATTCACATGTCAAGTCCAAACCCCAGTGCCTCGGGATGTGATTTGGAGACACGGTCTTTACAGAGTCGACCAAGTTTACGTGAGGTCATTCCTGAGGCCCCTAAGCCTATCTGCCTGGTCCTTACGGAAGGGAGACTCTTGGGCATGGACACCCAGGGAGACGCCGCGTGTGAAGACAGGGGACACGTCTACCAGCCAAGGAGTGCCAGGGATCGCCAGAAACCTCCAGAAGCGGGGGAAGGGACAGCTTCTGCCTCGCGGCCCCAGGACCAACCTCGGACCTCCAGCTCCAGACCGTGGGGCAGTGGCTCAGGCGTTTCCAGCCCCCCACTCTGTGGGCACTTTGGGAGGACAGCCCCAGGGAACCAAGACACTTGTCAAATAAAAACAGAGCCATAGAGACACATAGATGTATTCCTAAAACAAAGATAGAAGAAAGCTCACGCCCCAGTGGACACGCCTTTAGATACAGTTACATGAATATATTCGGCTACCAGCTCTGCTTACAAGGTGCGTGACCTTGGGCAACTTACCTCCCTGTGCCTGTTTCCCCATTTGTAACACAGGGACAAAAAGTGCCTTCCCAACGCACACTCGTAACGCACACGCAGCATGCCGTCCTTGCACGAACCCTCAAAAACGAGGCATGACAGATACTTAGTAAAAGCCTATTCTAGGCGCCGATTATTCCTAGATGCTGATTTCCGGGGAGAGCCCATTACTAAAAGAAGACATTCTGAAGGAACGGAGTTTGATTTCTGGGTAACTGGGCGGAATGCAGCTGAAACATGATATATAGCAAAGATCGGCACAGCCCGAAATGGACAAAGGAGCACGGAGCGGGGCGGGAGACCCCAGCTTGCCCAGAGAGCCTGCTGGGAAGCTGTGCCCGCTGCGCTCTCCGCAGCCCACACACCCGAGCGTCTCAGCGTCTTCACCGTCCACCCGCCGATGGACGCTCCAGCTGCGGCCACACCCCGGGGCCCCTCACATCCACCCTGCTCTCGGCAGGACTGGCGCACGCGAGCCCCAGGCTCCCGGCCTTCTCCCCCTGGCCCGCCCCGTCCCGGCAGGCGTCCTCGGGAACAGACACACCGCCAGTCTTTGTGAGGCCCTGGCAGCAGGACCCCGATGGCATGTGTGCCCTGGGCCACTTGCTTCCCGGGAAGCAGTCACTGCCTGGTGCGGCCCCCTCCCTGAGTGTGTACCACCACTAAGCAGGTGCCGCCCCTGGATGGCCCTCAGCCCTGGGGCCCCCTCGAGCGTCTGGTCCAGTGGGTCTCACGGCTGGAGCTCCTGGCAGAAGCTGGTGCCGTGGGAGCGGGGGCCCCGGGTCAGCTGCTCCTGACCCCCAGGCCTCAGGGTCACCCAGGTCAGAACAGCTGCCGGTGGGGTCCTGGCCTCACCCCCAAAGCCTCAAGGCTGGATCTGCCCTGAGTGAGCCCCGGGGGCCTCTGAAGCCAGGCCTAATGTCCACGTGACAGCAAGTCCCCGGAACAGAAGAAAAGCCAGGAAAAGCTGGACCCGTGGGTACCGGGGTGCCCCAGGCCGGCGCCTTGCCGGTGCCAGTGACCAGTCAGTGCTCGGGCCACACCCCGGGCTCTCCTGCCTGCGCCCTCCTCTGGGGCCCCACAGCCAGTCCCAAAGCCTGGGCACTGTCCCTCCAGCTCCTGCCCTGGACTCCTTCCCCGAGCAAGCTCCGCTCCCCCGCCCCCCCGACCGCTGCCCTGAGCTTATTCCCCACCAAGTGCCACTGGGACCCCTGTGGGGCATCAGCTGCATCACGACCCCGTCCTGAGCAAACCTTCCAGACACTTCCGCATCCTGCAAACAAACCAGAGTTCAGAGCCCGGCCTGCGGCGGCCTTGCTGACCTCCGCCCCGCCCCGCACCCAGCGCCCCCGCTCCCGAGGGCCTCACTGCACAAGGACACCTACCTGCCCCCTGCCTCTCTTCAGGTTTGCCCCCCAAACACGTGGTTCCCACCCCTGCGTCTCTGCTGCACGTGCCCCTGACCCAAGGCCGCCGATGGCTGGTGACCGTCCTGCGGGCCCGTCCCGGCCGCCGCTCGTGGGCCACCACGCGCTCCCTGCCACGTCTGCGGATGCCCCTGTTCTGTCTCGGGGTTTGAAGCTCCACCGCTTCCTGGTGACTCGGGGCTGCGTCCCCGGCCCTGTGCTTCTGCGGGAGGGCCCCCCACACCTGCGGGCGCCGTCGTCCCCAGAGCCCCCAGGACGGTGCTCACACTCGGCCCCCCCACCCCCGGGGTCCCTGATGCACCTGCGCGGCCCCTGCAGCCAGGGACAGGACGTGGGCAGCGGGGCGCTGAGTTGTGGCTCATCACGGGGCCGCGTGCACCCACTGGGCCGCAGCTGGGCCTGGGGCACCCCGAGGGTGCCCGTCTGCCAGCAAACCGCGCCAGGCGCCCACGGTGAGGCCGGCAGGGGGCGGGACTGGAGCAGCCCCCAGAGCAGGGCGCCCATCCTCGCTCCTGACCACGCAGGGGCGCCCTCGCTTTGGGCTCCTTTGAGCGGAAAGGAAAGAGTGAGAGGAGCAGCGCTGAAGGTGGGAGGCCCCGCCGGCAGGTTCCGGCCCAGCTGTCCACTAGCCGGCTGCACCCGTGAAGCTGGCCACCGCTATTTAAGGAAAGCCCCCCCGGAGGCGACAATGAGTCATCCCTTCTAAATTCCAGTACCGTTTTATCCCCCTCGTTTGCTCCTCTCGGCTGCTGTGATGTGAGGACAAGAGCTGGGACTTAGAAGAGGGGACTGCGCCTGTCCTCCTGAGATTTCCCGTAGATTAACTCCGCAGGCCACGGGGGCCACAGCTCCGTCAGCTGGCGGAGGCGGGAAACACCCCCTCTCCTGCCTTCCCTCTGCTCTGGTCTTTCCGATTCTCTAACTTCCCGAATCTTCCACGGACGAGAGTAGCCGTAAGATCCTGGCCGCGTGACAAGGCGTTAATGATCTACACAAACACATATTTCGAACACAAAGAACAGTAACTAAACTTTCTCTGGGTTGGAATCAACTGTATGTGCTAAGAGCTGGGAAAATACCGTTAACATTTTACTGTACAAACAGGGAACTGGAAGAAGGATTTGGGATGAGGGCTGCAAAATTCCTCCGTGATCACAGAAGGGTTGCAACAGGTTTTGTAAGGTCAAGTGATATTGTTTACTTTCCGACTTAGGAACACGCACAGCGTGATGGCCACACAAAGGTCATCTGGAGACAGAAAGAGAGTGAAGTGGTTTCTGGATAAACATCCTAGAGGCTCCTGTGCATCCAGCATCACCTCCACCAAGAGGCCCTCCTGGTGCTCACACTGCTCCCGTCTGCACCTCCATCGGTGCTCAGCACTTCGTGCTTAGACTAGCAAGCGGCACATGGTAGGAGCTCGTTAGCTTGTCTAAAGCGAGATTATTTGCCACGTTGGAGTGTTTACTGGGTGACCTAAAGGCCCTGCACCCCTGGACACTTCACGTTCTACCTGTTCTGCAAACGCGGGCAGCACTAGCCTCACAGGCAGGAGCCACGGCCCTGCCCCACGCAGACTGAAAGCGCCTTCGGCTGGAACCTTCTTCAGCAGCACGCTCTGGGACACAGATGAGCTTGACTCAGGTCATACGTACACTCCGGTACAAATCCCCAGGTGCTCACAACCACCCTCGCACGCCCCTGTGTAGTGCAAGTGGTAAAATGGGAAACGGAGCCCCAGAGGAGCACGCTTGGGTATTTTCCAAAAGACACCTTCATCCGCGGACGGTGCAGACGGAACGGGCGCGGCCTCAGCACCGCGGCTCCTGGTTTGCCCCTTTGTTCGCCAGCTATGAGCACGACTGGGACAGGCGAACACGCCCATCGCCCCCGACGCCCCCGCCAGAGCTGACGCAGGAGACACGGCAAGCCTGATTTTGGGGACTCTGGACTTGGGCCCCTTATTTTTCTCCTGCAAGCCAAGCTGAAGGCTTCCGAACAGAAACAACGCCTCGCCACGAGCAAGGCTCCGCTCAGGAGCTGGCACACATGGTGGCTAAAAACAGCCCCCAAATTACCGCCTGTATGTACGTGCCGCATCGCACTCGGGCGGCCAAGCCCATCTGGAGATCCAGGGAGCCCTCGTGCCACCAGCTTGCCGCCAACCGTGGCCTAGGCGCTCGGGGGGGCCGTCCACGGGGCAGCACCGGCGCCGGGGCCCAACCCCTCTCGAGGGCGGTGGCCGGGCTGGTGCCAGGTGGTGGCTTCCCCAGAGCCCCCCAGACAGAAGCACGGGCCCACCGAAGCTGGTGGTCTGGGTCCACAGCCCCAGTTGACAGCGTCAGTGGGTCAACTCCGTCCCCAGCCCGCTCTCGGGCACGGGGACAAGCGTGCCAGCTCCATTCCCACCTCCCGTCCCCACCGCAGAGCCATGGTGGAGGCCTCACCCCGGACACCCTGGCTCAGCGATGGGACACACACACAGGGCAACGGGACCTGGCTCGCAGCCTCCCGACCTCCCTGCAGGACTGCCCGGCGCTGCCTCAGGCACCCCTGCGTGTTTGCAGCTCACAACCCACATCACAGCATCTGTCAGCTGTCTGCACCCCACCTGGCTGGACACTTCTTGCTTATTCCCCCGCTTACGTCTCCCACGCCCCAATGCCTGCCCAGGACCAGGCACATAACAGAGTCTCAATAAACGTGCTAAATGCATGCACAGATTTTTGGGCGTTCATGGGATCAGTAAATTCATGTAATAAAAAGAGTAGGAGTTAAAGAAAATTTTTGACAAGTATGTGGGGAAAATGTTAACTTCTGGGGTTTCCAAACCAGTACCGGGGAACCCCAAAACTTACGGGAAAAAAGATATTCTAAAACCTTATTGTTTTTATTGTGTACAAATTTGTGCAAACATTAAAACTCAAACATCAACATTTCAGTTTTGATTTTCACAAAACAAAGTTTTAAAGATGAGCCAGCACACTTGAGAATCCACCTGGTCACGAAGTCAATGACACAGGAAACCGGGATGGCCGTTGGCGGGAGGAGGGCTCTGCGCCCCTGGCGCCCGCAGGTCTGCCCCGGGCCACGCGGCTCAACGGCAGGGGGCACTCGCAGGCTACTTCAGTTCTTAAAAGTAATTTATCTCTTTCTTAAAAAACTATCCTGTATTTGGGGACGCTCCTGTGTCTAACCAGCAGTGACCGATGGCCTCAAGAGACACGCAGGGAGAACCTATCTCGCCCGGGGCCTGGGCTGGGTGCCTGCCGCGGCAAGATGGGCCGGACTTCCAGGAACGAGAGATGTGCAGGCAGGAGTGGCGGTGCCTTCCAGAGCGGGAGGCCACACGGAGCACTGCGCTGTGGGGAGATGGGGAGGCGGGGAGGCCGGGGGAGAAAGAGGAGCAGAGGACCCCGGAGAAGGGGATCCCTGCGGTGCTGGGACGAGGTCCCACCTGGGACAGGCGTGTGTGCAGACGAGGAGACACCTGTGACCGCCACATGATGACGTGCCTGAGCACGTGTTAGGTCATGGCTAGATAAACGTAGAAGACCTGGAGAGAGTATTTAAATTTGAAAAACGTTGTTATTATAACAGCGTTACCTTCTGAAACAATGACATACTTGATTGGGAACATCTTGGTACTGAACCCAGGACTAATGCAGTGATTTAAGGAATATTTTTAAGTCTATTGTGCATCTGACCCAGTGGTTCTTACAGTTTAATTCTTAATTTAGCCTGCCATGTGAGGTCACATGCAAACTGATTTTAAAATTTGAAACAATGAAATGGACACATTGGCTGTTAACTGCTCATGGCATATCAAAGTTCTTTGTAGGCTTCACAAGATTTTAAAGCAAAAGCTAATTTTATAACAAGTCTACTTCTTTTGAAACATTTCAAAGTGCTTTGATTTGTTTCAGATAAATGACGGCACAGGAAGTGTGTGAGGGGTGTAGACCAGGAGCAGGAAACCCACGTGGGGGGTGTAGACGAGGAGCAGGACACGCGTGTGGGGGTGGGGCTGAGGAGTGGGACCCGCGTGTGGGGGTTGGGGGATGAGGAGTGGGACCCGCGTGTGGGGGGTGGGGACGAGGAGCGGGACACGTACTGGGTGGTGCAGGGAGATATTTTTCGGAAAGACAAAGGTGGGACCCATCAGCCCAGGGCCAGGTTTGCGCTGAACCGATGCAGGTGTAAGAGAGCAGACAGCAAGCCTCTAACTGCCGTTAGGACGGAGAGTGAGGCGATCTGCGGGGGAGGAAGCGATTCTTCCGTTCCACCCAGAGCCTAGCACAGCTGCCTCTCTGGTCAGCAACCAAAGACGGTTTGAACTCAAGACCGAGCAAGAGGTTAGCAGGATTTTACCCGGGGGTTAGGTGTTCAAGAAATGCTTGGGAGCAGCAGAGCTGTCCTGGCCAACGAGCCTGGCCACAGTTGCTCCGGGTCCGCCTGCTGTCGTGAGTGAGCGTGGGTGACGTGCTCCACATGGAGCTCGTGGGCAGGGCAGAAGCTGCTGACTTAACTCTTCCCTCCCGAATTATCACTGCAGGCTAAAAACAGCCACACAGGATCCGCAGAGCAGCTGCCCTTCTGCGCATGAAAGGTGGCCGCGGGGGTCCCTGGCTGCGGGCATGGGTACCAAGGAAGGTCGAGGTGTCTGGGTTGTTGGAGAACTAAAGGGTAAACAGCCCTTTTGGAAAGGAAAAATTCAATTAGGAAAAGCTGTTCAATACAATTTCAAACATGTAGCCTGAAGAGTCTCTGTACGACATCGGACGTCCTGTTAATTAAGGACCGTGTGCTCCATTTAAGAGCAAACACACGTTCGATCCTCAGCACCGCCCATACTCAGTGTCAGAACAAACCAGCTGGTGGGACTGTTTTTAAATGATAACAAGCCTGCTAAGAGTGAACCCATTTAGAATACACACATGCACACGCACGCACACACATGCACACACACATGCACATACATGCACACACTCCAGTGGCTCCAGCAGCCCAGGGGGTTGTGGGCTCCCACGTGGCCCCTGGCCCTGCCTCAGGCCACGGGGGCTGGTGCACCGTGCAGCGCGGGCCAGCAGAACACAAGCTGTCCCCAGCAGACGGGTGGCTAGGACAGAAACAGTGCTGTCACCTGGCCCAGGGGATGAGCAGAGGTGTCACAGAGCCTGGGCACCAACACTTACTGCTATTCGCAGGATTGATGCCTTCACCGAGGTCCATTTGTCCTGCCTTCGGTCTATGACCAGGATGAATCCAATGCCAGCATCTTGTAAGCTGAAACGGGGAGAGAGATCTGCAGTTAGCATGTGCAGCAGGCTCACGGGCTGTCGTGTAAGCTCTGAGAAAGCCTTACACTCCTATAATCCTGGGGCGGCTTCCACCCTGCATGGTGAAACGCATGCCAAGTAAGCATCTAAGCAGACTGCAGCATTTCCATGAGCCTTGCCCGGGCAATTTCCAGAACGTGCTCTTATCTAAAGACGGACAGATGACCCCCTGTGTGCTGCTCACACTCCCAGCCCCACACCAGCCATCTCACGGCGCAAAGACCCCGGCAGACCCCCTTCCCAGAGCTCCGTCACCAATCATGGTCCTTTCTGGGTTGACCAGCTGGCTAAACCCTCCAAAACAAGTTTTATGATCCGTACGTCACCTCAGTCCTGGCATCTGAGGTCCCCCTGTGTGTCCACGTTATAAAATCGCTCTTGATGGCATTGCTACACCTTTGGGAGTGTAAAATCCCCGAGGCGTCCGCAGGCTCACAAGCATCTGTCGGAAACGGGAGGCAAGAAATGGCTGCTTGCAACAGCAACATCTGTGGTCAAGAGAATGCCGAGTCGCTGTGGAACGACAACTCCGTCCTGCCTCAGCCCAGCGCATGGGCCTGAGTCACAGTGGGGAGCGGGGAGGTCCGCTTCCGTCGGGTAACTCCACATCCAAGCCAATTGTGCAGAGCCAGCTACTGCCGCCCGCCAGCCAGTCCCCGCGGAGGGAAGAAGGGCATGCCCGAGGCGCCAACTTGAATTGCTAATTTCCAAATCTGCGAACATAGTGAGGAAGCCACTCTGGGTTTAAATGAAAATCAGAATTACACGGAGCAAGTGTAAATGACGCAGTCCGGAAATGCTCTGCGGGCTGCACACATTACATAACAAAGCCAGGGCTGTCCACGTGTCCTTCTGCCTCAGGTTTCAGGGGGCGATGGCAGGGGTGCCGCTGGCTCTCGGTGCTCCCCCCGCTCCAGCTGTTTACACCAGTCGGGTTCAGTCACGGCAAAGGCCTTCCAGGTGAATGCACACACAGGCATCAGCTTTCATCCGGAGTAGCCTTTCTGCGTGGACACACAGCGAAAAGCCACGATCCCCCTTCACAGCCGTGTGGCCGCCCCACAGAGAACTGTCTTCGGAGCTGCTTTAGTTCTTTGGCACGGAAGGTCTGTTTGTCACTTGAGCTTCATTGCCAGGAGTGGGGGCTCCACAGCAGCCACGCTCCCCACACCCTGCCTGCCAACTGCCTGGTTCGGGCTGGGCAGGCCAGCGAGGAAGCCGTGAGGCCAGGGAAACCCTGGTTCCCAGGCTCTGTGCTAGGCCGGCCGCAGGAGTTCAGAGAACTCCGGACCGTTGCGGGGGCGCGCTCCGTCCTGGGCTGGCCGCGGGAGTCCGGGGGTCCTCTGCGGGGGCGCGCTCCGTCCTGGGCCGGCCACGGGAGTCCGGGGGTCCACTGTGGGGGCGCGCTCCATCCTGGGCCCGCCGCGGGAGTCCGGGGGACCACGACAGGTAGGAGAGGAGAGAGCATCTCCGGGCGAGCTCTGTCCACAACAGGTGTTCTGCTGAGACTTCCCCTCCCAACCAACCAGCTACACCCTCCTTGGAGGGGTTCACACCGCCTCAGAAGTCCTGAGCGGAGACTGTCACCTGGGTTCTCACCCTTCCTGATGCGGGAGAGCAGAGGGCCGAGAGACACTCGTTTCCACTGTGCACACCACCAACCTCCAGACCAACAGAATCCACCCCATTCTCCAGGAGAGGCACTGCCAAGGGGGCGGCTCCTCAAGGCACCATGGGTCATCTCAATTTCCGTTCCTCTAAAGGTGGGCACCCAAACAGTGTCCCCGTCTTGGGGCTGCTGAGAGGGAAATGGGCCGATCCTGTAAACCCACCAAGTGCTTGGTAACTGTGGATTCTCACTCTCGTTGCCCGACCCCATGTCTCCCCTTCTCGCCGAAATGGAGCTTTGATCCTGGTGGGGACTCCCTGTTGTCCACGACAGGCAGGTTCCCTTTGCCATTCCTCATCAGACCTCACAACGCCATACCTCATTTGAGCTTCCAAACCCAGAACGTTCTCTCTTGCGGCCCAAACACACCCATTTCCTGCCGCAGAGCCCACCATGCTGGGCCCCATGCCCTCAGCGGAGTGTTCGCGTTTATGCAAACGCACAGCCACTGGCAGGCCCCAGGGCCTCAGCCCCACGCCCCTTGTCCCTTCCACACTGCACTGTTGGATCGGAAGACCAGCATCACAAACAGGCATTGATCAGAATGCAGCAAAAAACCCATCATCAACAGCCCAAGTCAAAAAATAAATAAATAAACTTAAAAGTGAAATACAAGGGGGTGGTGGTGCCTGGGCGGCTCAGTCAGTTAAGTGTCTGACTCTTGGTTTCAGCTCAGGTCTTGATTTCAGGGTCATGAGTTCAAGCCCCGTGTTGGGCTCCATGCTGGGTGTAGAGCCTACTCAAAATATACATACATACGTATATGTACATATATATACACATACATACATACACACATATAAAGGAATTGAACATTAACTTGTCTCCCAGGCCAGGCCAGGACCCTCTTTCTAGGAAAGGAATTTCTTGTGCTTTGGGGCTGCCAAGGGCAGATCTACTTCTTTTAATCCTCATGACGGCCCCATGAGGTAGGGACCACTATCTCTCCAGCCCAGAGTCGAGGAAGGGAGGCTCAGAGAGGTTGAGTCACTTGCCCAAAGTCTCACAGCAGATGAGCACGGACGGGGTGAACCCCGTGGTCTGGCTCCCGGTGCTCTCAGTCCCCTGCAAGCTGCCTCCCAGGCCAAGTCCACCCTGTGGACTAGAGCAGCCCCCCTCCCAGCCTCCCGTCCCTGGACAGCCTCCTACACGGGGCCAGGCAGGAGCCCTCCTCCTCGGGGTCCCCGCACCACTCCTGGGTGTCGGGGGACATGCTGAGGGAGAGCTGACCCCAGAAGCAGACAGCGAGGCTGCCCACATGCCAGGACCCGGGACACCCCTCCTGCATACCCATCTCGTCTGCCACCACACTGGGGACACTGACCCACAGGTGCACAGACTTAAGAAGCTGAGCCATCTTCAGGATGTGGAGACCTTTCTAGCCTCCCACGCGCCCCCACAACTGCTGTCCCCGAGCAAAGCCACGGTCTGTGCCGCCAGCAGCCGGGGCCAGCAGCACCACCCCCACCTCATGGAGGAGGGTCCACCGGGGGAAAGGACTCTGAGGGGAGCCCTGCTTCTGGCCCCCAGCCGCGGGTCTCTGAGCTCATATGTCCAGGGGACAGGGCAGCTCATGCTTGGATCTCTGAGAAGCCGCCCCCCAGGACCCCGCTGCTGCAGGCTTGGGCTGGTGGTGCTGAAGTGGGGGGGCAGTGGGAGAGACTGGCAGCCTCTGGGGCTCCTAGTACGCAGGACACACACGGCCCGGACGGCTGCCTCCCACCCCAAAACAGCTGGCTTGGAGGGGCTGCCCTGGCCACAGCCCAGCAGCTGAGTGAGGCTGATGAGCTCACTTTTGGCACAGAGCTCGAGTGAACTCTGTTTCTGGGATTCAGCCACACTGGTGCCCTCTCCAACACCTGGGTGGCCTTGGTGGCCCAGGCCCACAGCCCGTCAAGTGGGTGCAACCTCCCCATCCCCAGGCGGGAGCAGGGAGCAGCCTGAGAACAGTCTGGAAGCAGGGGCTGGGCAGTCCCCTGACAGTGAGGTCTGCGGTCAGCTGCATCCCATAGTCTTGCTCCTGGCCAAGCTGCATCTCGTTCTCCAGACCCGGCAGGGGAGTGGGGGACTCGCCTGTTTACACCAGTTCGTCACAGAGCGGGGGCGGGTGGAGTCGCAAACACAAACCAGGACTGTGGAGCGAGAAAGGGCAGAGAGCGCCGTGGTGGGGACAGCAGAGGGATGGAGCCGGGGCACTCCGACAGGCCACAGCGTGCTGCTTCTCAAACTGCAGCGTGCACATGGGACTCCCAGGGCTGGCAAATACGCAGACCCGGGCTCAGGGCGCCTCAGTGGGGCCACCTTTCTAACGAGCTCCCAATGCCGCTGCTGCTGGTCCAGAGCCACACCTGCCTGGCCAGTCCTGCAGACGAGTCCCGAGGGCCTTCTGTGACGCAGAGATGCCACCCCTGACCCGAGCTTCTGTCCCAGGAGAGCCCGGAGGAGGTCTGGACACTGGGGGGGCGGGGGTGGGGCTGCTGGACCTGGGCCTGAGCGGGGTCAGCAGGCAAGTGAGGACAAAGGAGGGGTGGTGAGCAGCCTGAGACTCAGCTGCCCCCCGACTCACGATGAGGTGACGTCGGGATGGAGCGGAGTGGGGGGGCCCAAGGACAGCAGGGAGGTGTGGGGGCGGTGGGCGTCATGCTGGCGGGAGGGGGTAGAGGGGAGCCCTCAGGTGAGGCAGTGGCAGGGGGTGCACACTGGGGACGCCTGGAGGAGAAGCCCTTAGGAAGAAGTCTCAGGGTACCAGGAAGGTACTGCCTCTCCAGGTCTGAGATAGCTGGCGGGGCACAGCTTCCGGGAGCAGCAGAGGGGCCGGGTGGGGTCCCCGTCAGCGCCCCTCCTGCCCCGCGCCGGTCCCCTTCCTCTGGGTGGCCTCCACGGGGCGGCAGGGCTCTTGGGAGACAACTTGGGGGGCAGCTTCCCATGCATGGTTTGGGGCACGCGGGGTGCCCGTCACAGACACCCACAAGAGCCCATCGCCAGGATGAAGAATGCGTTCAGACCAATGGTGCCCTCCTGTGGCCGGAAGTGAGTGCTGCCTGCGACCCAGGCGGGCCCAGGGTGCCCCACCAGGAACATGGGGACAGGCCAACTTCACAGGCTGCGCTAGTGGGCAAGTCCGGGAGCCCTCCTCCTCCCCCCACTCTCTCCTCCCCGGGCACGGCCACGGGGTCCCAGCCGCCCGCGGGACGGGGTGTTTGGGAATCCTCCCTTCCCAGCTGACTGAGGGGTCAGAGCAGGCTTTCAAAAGCCGGGATGACAGGCTGGTCCTAAGAAAGTCCTGCTTCATGGCCAATCCGTCAATGCTGGAACGTCTGTCCCCCCGTGAGCTCAGGACAGATTTCCAAGCACCGGAGGGAGTGGAGCCTGAGACTGTCCCCGGGATTCAGGGAGGCTGTGGGCGGCCCCTGCTTCCCCACTGGGCACTCTGCATGCTTCCTGAGCCCCGGCCCCCTGGGAGAGCCCTCACTGCTGCCCCAGCTGGAGCGTCGCCCGAGGGTGCTTGACCCAGTTGTTTGATGTTAGAGGATGTGGAGGGGGCAGTGGGCTTGGTCCACACCGCCTCCTTCCCTGGGTGGACAAGAGTCTTCTCGGGAAAACGGACGGTACTAAGCTGATGGTAATGGACAAACCACGGGCTCACTTTTCTGCCTTCCTTTTAAATTGGGAATCCATGACCCCACTGCTTGGAAGGACTGGGACAGGATCACATGACCCTCTCACTGGGCAGACCCAGAGGAGGGCCTTGCCGGGGCTCCGTCGCTGGGCTGGGGTACACCAGGAAGGACTCCCGTGGCCCCAAGCCGCCTCTGTCCCTGCGTGCGTGAGGGAGAGCGTTTGGTCACATGCCATCTCTGGTGGCCACTACGGGCCCTTGGCTGCCCAGCCTCCTGTGCTCTGAGAGCCTCATCCACTGACGCTGACCGACCACACACCCCACACGGGTGGCTTCTGCCAGTCTCCTGCCGTGCCTGACCCCCAACCTGCTCTCAGCACATGGTATGAACAGGGCTCAGTGATAGCGTCAGCCCCCCGGTGCAGGCTCAGCCACAGGGGCCTCGGGTTCACCTCTGCCCAGCACTGAAATCAGGGGCCACCGCTCCCCTTCCCACATTCTTCCAGCCCACCGAGGGCAGCGCCCCTTTGCTCCTGAGCCCAGTGCCGAGGACCTGAGTCTGCTGACCTGCACCAGTCCCCCGCCCGCCAGGGGTCTTTCCCCCGATCCCATGTCCGCACTCACGCACCATCCACCGCCCTTCGCCAGCCCCACCAGCTTGCAGCTGTCTTTCCACCAGCAGCAAAACTGTCTCCTTAATTGTGGCTACAAATCCCTTTAAAGAAGTTAAACTTTGTTACCATTGCCTCCAAAAGATTGAATATGCAGATGGACACAGTCAGGTGTCTATAAAAATAGCACTCTGACCCACGACCTGCAGCCACAGCCCAGAAAACCAGCCACTGTGTCAGCCGCAGCCCAGACAGCTGGGCTGCCATCGAGAAGTCACTCCTGCAGGTAGCTGATTCCAGCAGCAATCCTGGAAACCAGACACCCCCACCCCCCGGGGCCACCTGCCCCTGATGTCCTGAGTCCTGGGACCAACCAGGGAAAGCCCAGGGTGCTTCGCTGACCCATCCCACGGGACCCG
>NC_138371.1:175705568-175728643 GCF_054177405.1 Leptonychotes weddellii | reverse complement strand
AGTCCTGGGAGGAGGACCCCGCCCCCCTGGTCAGTCCTGGGAGGGGGACCCCACCCCCCCGGTCAGTCCTGGGAGGGGGACCCCCTCCCCCCAGGTCAGTCTTCCAGTAATTGGTGACGTCACAGGCCCAGTAACCATAAAAGGATGCTTCACCTTGTGGAAGTTACAATTTTTCTGGATTACTTCAGAGAAAAATTTTAGAGACAAGAAGAGCAAAGAGGTGTGGGGGACTGGAGCAGCTCCTTCCTGGCCCTGGGCAGCTCAAGGGGGTGCGGTCAGGCTGGAGCCCCCTTCTCCCTGGGTCACACCAGGGCTGAGAACGAGCCTTGCCCCGCCTCTCCTCATAGCTGCTACCTGGCGGGCCAGTGGCCATCCCTGGGCTGGGCCTCACACCTGGCCTGTGTCAACAGAATGCTTCTTGAAACGGAACCGTGTACTGCCGTCGCCAAGAATCCTCCAGGTGGAATGCCGAGGGTTTGGTCCCCGATGCTGTCTGATGGCCACATCCATGTCCCTAGTGACCTTGAGCCAATGTGAATGTCTGAACAGAGTCAGCCCATGACACGGCAGAGCGGGACCCCCACATTGCAGAGAGAAGCTGTGGCCTGCACCTCCTCACCCAGCTTCCCTTTATGCAAAGTTACGTAGAGGTGGTGTCTGCTTGGGTTAATATGTGAGAATAAGTAGTCAACCCAGAAATGCCAAACAGGGCCTAAGAATTTTTTGTGTAATATTTAGTTTTGGCAAGCACCTTCTGTGCATCATGCGGCTATTTGTGTTTGCACTATGGGGTCTGGAACCCTTGGTGTGTGAGGCTGGAACGGCAAGGAGGCCAGGAGCCGGGAGAGCAGGGAGCGAGGGCAGAGGGTTTGGGCCCCTGCATTCGTCAGCCCCGGCCACCGTAACGAACCACAGGCGGGAGGCTTCTTTCCCAGTCTGGAGACTGGAGGTCTGAGGCCACGGTGCTGGCAGGGCTGGTCTCTCCCGAGGCCCCTCCTGAGGTGTGCAGATGGCCGTCCTTCCCCCGTGTCCTCACAGGGTCGTCCCTCCATGTGGCTGTGTCTGATCTGTAAGGACCCCAGTCAGGTGGGAGTAGGGCCACCCTGGTGACCTGAGTTTATCTCAGTTATGTCTCTAAAGTAGCCGTCTCCCAGTAGAGTCACCTTCTGACGTCCTGAGGTTGGGACTTGGACACATGGAATGGTGGGGAGTGGGGAGGACAGTTCAGCCCCTAACAGCCAATTGCACAGGGGTTGGGCCAGGGCTCTGTGCTCAGCTCGGACTCTGGGAAATCGGAGCCTCTGAGACACGTAAGCAGAGCTGTGGTTTTTAAAGGCTGGTCCAGCTGCTTGCTGGGAACGTGGAGTTGCCATGTGACCAGGAGGCCACGGCCTGGTCCCGGAGAGGGTGGGCGGCCATTGCGGCTCTGGGGCCATCCGCCCCCTCTGGGAAGGAGGTATGTGGCTGAGACGGGGTTAGCGTGGCAGCGGGCTGGGAGCTGAGGGACCAAAGCCTCAAGAAGGGCTTTCAGGGGGATAAGAAAGTTCCCAGGATGACCTCGGAGCACCGTGGCCTGACACCCCGATGCACCTGTCAGAGGAAACAGTCCTTCCGGGGTGACCCAGCCTGGGTGCACGGACTGTCCAGGACGCTGCATACGGGGGCCTTCCATGCAGTGGCCGGAGCCCCCCGCAAACCTGACATCTGTCCAGCATGGTGTCCGTCAGCCGTGTTCATGCCGCCCCCATGCCCATGGGCTTCTGCCTCGGGGGTAGGATCCTGAGGACTTGTTCACTCAGATCCATCTTCAAGCGTGCCGAGGCCTTTTAGGAAGAAGGCACTCAGGCAGGTGGAATGGGTGTCGGGGGCGGGGTGAGAGGTGACGGACCGTAGTCAGGTCTGTAATTGGATGGGTGTGACGGTGAGACCGGGAACTGCTGTCCACCGCAAACAAGGTGCCAACGCCGGAAGTTGCTGCGGCTGCAGCAGCGGGAGACAGAACCGGGCTTTCGAGATTCCAAGGAGAAACTCTGGGAATGGAATCAGGGGTCTGTTGGATTGTCCGTTGGAGGTGTTGCTGATTTCCTGCGTCTGACCCGGGTTCTCCAGGTGTGGTCTCCACCAGGCATCACCCAGACGCTTGTTGGAAATGCAGGTGCTCAGGCCGGCCCGGTCAGGTGAGTCTGAGGCCCCACGGGTGCAGGAGGGCCCCGCGGCGCAGGTCAGCGGGCCGGGGGAGGCAGGGCGCCTCGCTCCTTCAGTGGCCTCCAGAGACGGAATGAGATGGAAAACAAGGGCCTCGTGTGCCCATGCCCCCCTGTCTGGGGCTCCTGCGCTCCCGTCGGCTAATTCGGGGCCCGCCCTCAGGCACCAGCCTCACGGCCGCTCCTGGGAGCCTTGCCCACCCCCCTGGGCGCAGCGCCGTCCCCACTGTGCCGTCTGCCATGGCTCGCCGATGCCCTGACCGCTCGTCCCGGGCCTGGCGCTTGTCTCCGCGTGTGCTCAAGTAGCAAGGGGTAGAAAGCACAGGTCGGTCTGAACTGACGGCCTGCGGCTGGAAGACAAAACCCCTAAAGTTCGGAGAACCGTGTCTACTTCCCTGATTTTCGGAAAGAAACTGTGCGATCTATAAATTGGCCACGTCGACCTTCGAATGAAGCAGAGGATGGAATGAATTGAGGGTCCATAGAGGGACGCAGTAATCTCCTGCCTCCACAGACACGCTGCGTTCATAGCAAACCATGTCTGTGAGGGTCAAAGGAACATCCTACCCTGGTGCCTGGAATTTGAGAAAGCCTTTCTCTGTGTCCTGCACGGTCCTTGGTGGACAAAGAGGGGAGAAAGAGAGGAGAGAGTGAGTATGGGGTGATGGGATTATGTGTATTCTCTTCCAGGGAGCGCTCCCTCCGGCCCCCTCCGCCGGGGGCAGGACACGGGTCTGTGATCGTTGACTTGCACTTGGCCGTGGGACTTGCTTTGGCAGACCTGGTGCTCAGATGTGCTTGTCGTGAGTGGCCCCTTCCTGCTGCTGCCGACCCCCTGGGACACATGCCCGGGGTAGCCACTGCCCCTCCGGCCTGGGACCAAAATGAGGCAGGTAGAGCAGAGCCTGCCCCGCCCCCCCCCCCCGAGCCGTGAGCAGGGGGCAAAAACGTGTCCGTGGCACTGAATTGGGGGCAGGTTGTTGTGCAGCATTAACGTGGCACCTGCTGTGGTCTGAACAGCCAGCCATCCAGTGGGAGAAGAGCCGGCCGCAGGGTAACTCCATTGTCTTCTCATTTTTAAGATAGATGTTGAAGTGTTCTCCTTGGCTGTTGCTGGGAATCAGAGGACCCACCAGGAGCGCAGCCGTGCCCTTCAGTCTTGTGACCTCCTGCCACTGGGCGGGGGTGGAGGTGTCCTCTTGGCCTCTGGGTAAGTCAATAAGTAGAAATTACAGGAGGCAGATTTTGACCAAAAGGGAGTATTTGTCCTAAGGACTCGAAAAACAGCTCCCCATGGGCGTGGCCCTGGGCGTGCAGCGGAGTTGGCGAGTGCCTAGGAGGGGCAAGCTGGGGACCCGCGGCGGCCCTGGCGGTGCTCAGATCTAGCAGTTTTCAAATCGCTTCCCCTGCTCAAAATATTTTGTAAATGTGTCTGAGGTGTCCATGCCCAGTGGACATGGCTACAAACGGTGAAGGTCAGCTGTTTGGAAAGATGACAGGTCTTCAGTTGAAGGGCGCATCTGGAAGACCCTGACTACACGCTAAAGCATGAGGGGACCCCGGAGGCAATTCCAAAGGACGCTTGGAGCATCTGGAAGAGGATGACCTTGGATTCGCAGGAATTGGTCACATTCATGCTGCTGCATTTGTCCACTAATTACCCCTTTGTGTGAGCGAAGCAGACAATGGACACAAAGCTGGCTCCCTGTAAGCATGTGGGCGTTGGGGGTACCAGATCCGGACACTCAACACGCTCCTGGTCATGGGCCGTCCTTCTGGGCCTGCCTGTGTCCAGCGTCTCCAGGTGACCGTCACCGTGTTGCTGCCCTCCCTCGTCCTGGGACCTGTTCCTGGATCCGCCAGCTCTCTGGACCTTACCCCCTATTTCCAGGCAGCCCCTGTGTGGCCTTTCATGATGATGTGCTGTTCACGTGGTTTGCTAACTGCTTCATGGATCAGCTCCAAACCACAACTGTGTCAGGGGTTCCCTAAGAGTAACGGTCACGTTCCAGACTCCGGGGGCCCCACGGTGCTGAGGTCAGATGCTGCTGCTGGAGAAGGCGGGCCCCTGGGGGCACACGTGGGGGATTCTCGCATTCGCAGCAGCTCGTCTGGCAGGTGCTCCCGGTGGGAGAACCTTTGGTGTTGGTCACCTGCACCGGCCGAGTAAGAGAACTCCCTCCAGCCTCTAGTCAACATAAACGAACATGACCCGAGAGACCCTTCTGAGGTTCTAACTAGTAACAATCGAAAGGCATGGCAGTGACAGGTCTCCAGACCTCAGCCACTCGTCAGGCGGGTTCTATGCCTGAAGAACATGCTTTCGGTGGAGAAGAGCCGCTCTCACGGTCCTTCGGGGCCCCTGGACTCGCAGCTTAACCAGATGCAGTGTCCGCAGGTTGGCTCTGGAACGGGAGGCTGCGCTTCGTGAACCTGCCTGCGTCTTCCTGCACCCCGCATGGGCGCGGTCACGGCTGGAGGCTCCTCCTTTCTGCCCAGACCCGCTTCTGTACCAGACTCTCGTCTCTGTGGACCTGCTTATCGGTAATCCTTGCAGATGGACTTGTGCCGTTAGAAATAGTATTTTGAGGGGCGCCTGGGTGGCTCAGTTGTTAAGCGTCTGCCTTCGGCTCAGGTCATAGTCCCAGGGTCCTGGGATTGAGCCCCTCATCGGGCTCCCTGCTCTGCGGGAAGCCTGCTTCTCCCTCTCCCACTCCCCCTGCTTGTGTTCCCTCTCTCGCTGTGTCTCTCTGTCAAAAAAAAAAATAAAATAAAATCTTAAAAAAAAAGAAATAGTATTTTGAACTTCATCTCATACGTCTGATTTTGGAGATAGAAATATTGGTTGTCTCTTCCCAAATGTGAACAAGCTAGTGTAGCTGTCTGATACACACACGAAAATTCTGGGATCTAATCTGAATTAATTTTGAATTCTAATCAAGTGCTACAGTGGAAATGCGGTTATGTTCTCATGGTTCTCTTTGGATGAAGTGCGGCTGGGGTTCCCTGCCCTGGGGACGCTGTGGAGAGCCAGCCTGAGCACTGGGGAGGCGGAGGCCACTGACGGGAACCTGCCCTTGCCGTCTGCCATCCCTGCGGGCCCCGGCTGTCCTCGTCTGTGTGGTGGGTCCGTGAGGACAGGGGCTGCACAGGGCTGACACGAAGAGCAGGCTCTCAGGGCTGCCCGCTGGTGGGAAACTCTCGGCACGGCTTACAGCCGTACATCAGGGGTATTGCGTGCTTTAACTATATTATTCCGTTAGCGACCCCCATCGTGAAGCGTGGGGGGTGCTCCGGGCGAGGGAGAAGAAAGAGGAGCGTCTGAGCGGGCGTGGGCTCTCCAGGGCAGTGCTGGCTTGGGGACGCTACTGGGTCTGGGCCGTGGCACCCCACTCTTCGTGGAGGGGCCTCCAAGGGGCAGTTCCTTCCCTCCCCCAGAGGAGCTTTATCCTAGTGTCAGTCCCCAAAGATACACAGACACCGAGGGGGGATCAACCCTGGCAGGAGAATTTCTAGAAAATGTAAAGTGGTAAATTTGAAAACACAATAGAGCAGATCATTCTTTCTGAATTTTAGAGATCAAGTGGCTTTTGTGTCTTTGGGCTTTGAGCAAATGTTCTGTTTTTTTGTCATTCTATTATTAGTAGTGTCCAAGAAGTGAGTCCAGTCCCCAAAGTGTGAAAAACAATTTATCTTTGCAGAAGGAAGGACTAGTGTTAAGTCCCACTGGTGACATTTTTAGCAAGATTTTAGGTGAACTAAAGGTGAACCGATGCCCCGCATATGACTTCACCTTTGTAACACTGCTCTATCTTTAAAGACAGTTTTTAAGTGTTTTGATGTCTGAATCGTTAAGGAGGGAGAACATGTCATTTGATGTTTAAATGGTAACAAAATATAGAAAGTTCTTGAACAGATATTAAGTCTCCGTGTTTTATCAGTTGTATGATTCTATGCCCCCATCAGTCCTCAAAGGGCTAAAATTTGTCCTGTTTTCTCTTCTGAAACCCAGTCCGTGGTGTGGGAGGATCCCTCATTCACGCACTCGCCAGCCGCACGCATAGGAGTGTCTGCCCTGTGCTGGCCACGCCAGGAAGACGCGGCACACCCCCCCCCTCGCGGAACAAGACCCCGAGGTCTTCCCCGGATCCGGAGCTTCTCTGGGAACAATCTCCAGGCACAGACCCCTGCTGAACCTGATAAATGTCAGAGTATCACACGGAAAGCACAGGCCCCCGTCTCACACGCTGCGCGGTATTGCCAGGTCAGGGAAAACGTTGTTTTAGTTACCACAACACCACTTACCGCCCTGTCCCCTGTTGGGTGTTAGTTGGTTTCTAAATTTGTCTGACTTGGGCACAGTTTCTAGATTTTGTCATGATTGGTCAGCGGTGATGTATCCTTTATTTTAAAAAGTTAAGCATGTCGTTCACAAAGCCCCTTTTCGAGAGTGAGCAGTTCGACTCTGTCCGGCGACGTGCCCCCCCCGGGCCGCAGCGGCCTCCGCGGGTCAGAGCTGTAGCATGTTTCACGGGTTATCTTGATTGCCCAGCTCCCGGAGCTTCCTGTCTTTGTCAGCGGAAGGGACAGAAAGCCCCCATTAAACAGGGAACAATGAGTGGTGGCCAGCAGCGGGGCTCTGCTGGGAATCGCCGTCCGGTGGGGCTGCCAGGGGCGGCCGGAGTGGTGTCGGCCGGCGGGGCTGGGACCCGGCGCTGAGCAGGGGGAGGGCTTGCTGGGGGTGGGGGTGCCCGTGGACTTTGGTGCTGGCCCGACCGTGGGGAGAGCGTCTGCAGCAAGGAGAAGGAACCGTCTGTGCATGCCAGGCTGGGGTGCCAGGCGCCAGGTCGAGGGAAAAACCTGGGAAGGACACAGGCAGTGAGGACAAGGCAGGGCAAGGAGAGGGAGGTGCGCTCGGCGGCCCCGGCTCATGCGGCCGGGCTGCCCCTGCGTGGGCTGGCCTGGTGGAAATCCACTGCCCCAAGTGGACACACGTGGGCTGTTGCCCATCCTCTGTGTCTTAAAAAGGGAAAGAAAGAAGAGCCTGTTGTACCTGAGTCCTGAAGCCTGGCTGTAGCCTCACACAGCTGTGAGCCAGGCGTCCGCCTCCAAGGGCCGAATGTCCATACACCCAGCAGCTCATTTAAGATCTGCACTAAATAACTCCCTGCTCCCGTGACATGATTAATTTAAGACTCTACTGCCAAAAACCATGCCAGTTATCGATAGGAATTTCTTGACAGTAGCTGAAGGTCATGTTGAGTAAAATAGACCCTTGGGGTCCCCAGAGGGTCAGTCCGGTTCTCAAGCGGCCTGCCGACGCCTCCAGCCTCCCCCAGCTGCGCTCAGCACACCGGGGTGGCCAGTGGCCTGGGACCGAGAACTTGGGTGGTCTGTGTTTCGGAACCGGGGAGTTTAGGGAGGGAAATGCCCACCAAAGCCTGGGGAAATCCGTGGTTTCAAGACATTTCCCAAACCTGAAGGCTGTGAACCTACAAGACGGAGAGACCAAGAGACTGTGGGCAGGTTCATGTCTCAGAACTGATTTTTGGAAAAGGTTTTCATTAGTAACATCTTTAAGACATATTTGGAGAAGTAGGAGACCCTGGGTCAGCGGCGCCCACGTGCTGAAGGCCAAGCCACGGGCCATCGCACCGTCACGCTTACGTGGGGAGAGGATAGACGCGGGGAGAAATTCGGTGCGTGACGGGTGGCTCATCGCAGTTCCACACAGCTAGTGGTGGGCAGCTCCCATGGACACAGAGCAGCCATGTTTCCACACGTCCTCCCTGAGCCGCCGTGGGCCGCTCGGAGCTGAGGGCTCCGGTCCCCGCTCACAGGAAGAGGGCTCGCGTCCTGGACCCGCCGCATCAAACGCGCATCTGTTTCCTCCCGAGTGTGCGCCGGGACGGCCTCTGCTTGGAAGCCAGCGCGGAGGGGCCCGGTCATGGTTTTCTGGGGGACGGCCCCCCAGCGTGGTTCGTCCCTTGTTGCTTCTCACGGATGCAGCTCCTGGAGCCAGCCTCACCTGTGGCATCCCCGGGGACCCGGAGGCCGGCAGCCCAGAAGGGGGTGCAGGCGGGGTGGAGGCAGGCGGGTGGAGGCCACTAGAGCTAGTAGCCGCCTCGCGCTCTCGGCACCTTTCCTGCTCAGAGGTGTAAGTCTGCTCCTGACCAAGGGAAGCTGAACGTGGACACTGGGGCTGCTGCCTCCTCCGGGCTGGGCCAGATTCGGTCCCCTTGGCCCGGCAGTCTCCAGCTCCAGCAGGAAGGGTCCCCCAGCCTGTGAACGCTCATGGGAGGAGGGTGGGCGCCAAGGCACCAAGATGAAACAAACGCATTATGTGGCGGCGACCCAGGTTCGCTGGCTCTAGTCGTGTCGGCAGATGAAGGGGTGCCTGTGGTGCGTGGGGCCGAGCATGGCCCTTCAGCCAGACCCCAGTGCTGACCCTCGGTCAGTTTCTACCCCGTGACCTTGAGCATGGGATACGGGCACTCAGGCCCTCAGAGCCTCCGTCGTGCGGCACCGAATGAGCTGCCTGGCAGGGGAGGGGTGAGGATCGGAGGCGACGCTGCAGGAGGCGCTGGGACGGTCTGGGCGGTGCTGGGTGCTCACCCACTCGGACGCGGTGTGGGCCCAGGGTCTGGAGCCGGCGGGCCAGGGGCACGTCGGGCATCGCTGGGAAGTGTCATTTGCCAAGCAAAGCAGTGCTATCATTTCCTTTCTCCCGAGCTAGACTGCAGGCAGGGGTCACCGACGGAGGAGTTTACCCGTTTATTTCAAGAAGGCCTGGGGCTGGTTCTCCTCCCTTCCTCCCGCCTTGTACTTGTTTGTTTGAACTTGAGACTTCCTGAGCTTGGAAGGTGTTTTTGGCTCGGGCAGTTGGAGCAGGTCCCTGACACTGGGAGCCCCGGCCAGCACAAGCCCCTTTCCGAGGAAGGAAACACCCAAGACCTGCAAGTAGATCTCTGCGCGGCCTGCGTCCTGCCGGGTGTGGGGACGGCGGGGGGGGGCCGGCGGCAGCCTCTGTGGGCAGGCCCTCATGGGCAGGTGGTTCTGGGCTCCCCGGCGGACCGTCCGAGCCCACGGCCACTGCAGCTCGAGGCCTGGAGGTAGAGGCCGGGCACTCTGCGAGCTGGTTGGACGCTCTGTTGTTCTTCCTCAGGACTTGGTAAACCAAGGTCACTGGAGGTCGTGTGCCCAGCTCAGCGTGCAGTGCCGGGTGGGGCGCCCTCCCCCTCACCGCCAGCGCCCGCCTGTTTTCCACTGTCCAGGTGGAGGGCTGCAGGGCAGTGGGAACCGTGTGGCTCTGACACTGGGACCATATTCGGGCCTTGCATGAGCCTGTCTGCAGATTCAAAGCTTCTGCTGCCGAGCACGTCCCTGGAGGAGGACAGCAGGATGACCGCGAGGGGAGCATCTCGGGGGGCTCTCAGGGGCCTCCAGCGTCGGCTCCGGCTGCGGCCCCAGCGGTGCTGGGGGGCCTCCAGGCGCCCACAGCCAGGTGAGGCGGGAGGGGCTGGTGCTGTCTGGGGCGTGGGACCAGGCGCCAGGGGTCCCTTCGGTGGGTGGGCAGACGTTGGCAGACGTGCGTGAGGGGGGCTGGTGCATGGTGCCCTCGCTGCCCGGGGGCCCTCTGGCATCCTGCCCCAGTGTGGACGGCCTCCTGGCCCCCCTGCCCTGCCGCCGGATGTGGGCCGTGGTCCCCTGCCAGCACCACAGGCTGCTCCCAGGCTAGCGCCTCTCTGAAGGAGTGGGAATTCTCATGGGTCTCAGAGTCGTGTCTTCACGAACTGACTTCCTATGGAGCCGGGGCTGCTAATAGCTCACGCTGGAGGCGGGAGCCTGTCCCTTGTTTCTGCCCTTTCTCCCGGGAGATGCCCTCCCTCCTCAGGGGCCTGGAGAGCTGAGGCTTGCTGTTGACCTTGGGGCAGCAGAGGACTCTGTGACCGCGGGCACCCCTTTGGACAGATGCCCTTGATGTCTGTAAGGTGAAAGACATCAGAAGTAATAAAGCGAGCCCAGCATCTCCCCGTTAAGGAGGTGGAGGCTGGCACTTGCTGCGTAGCGTCCCCAGAGGGAGGGAGGGGTGTCTGCGTCCGCGTCGAGGCCGAGCGCGGGGTCTGGTGTGGCTGACGGCCCCTGGTTGGGGGGAAGTAGACTCGTTGTGGGCAGACCGCCTCCCTCTGTTTCACTCTGGGGTGAGGACGGAGCCCACACCCTGAAAGCCCGACTGCTTCTGCGTCCACGCGGTCGTCCCGAGCTCACCTGCCTCTGTGCGCGTGTTCAGGGTTAAAAGAACAGCCTCAGTCCTCTCGTGGATTCTGCCAACTCTATAGAGTGAGTGGGGCCATCACAACGGGCCGTGTGGACCCCCGCCCCACGCTCGCTGGGGGCGTGGACCCTGCATCTGTTCCCTTCCCGGCCTCCCCCCACACCCTCTGTCTGGAGTTCAGCGGACATGCGTGGGGGTTCCCCGACTCATCTGACCAGACCTGCTCTGGCCTTGGGGGATCTGTGCTCTGTCTCCGGGAGGGTGGCCCTGAGGACCCCCAACTCTGAAGGACGGGATTATCATCCTGACACCTGGAGGCTGCATGGGGGAGGGTGACTTTGGGCCTGAGCCTGTCCCCACACATCAGCCATGTAGCCTGGACGGTGGGTTTAACGTCCCAGGGGTGTCCTCTCAGAGGGAAGGGGGTCTGCCGACCCCACAGGCTTCTCCTTTATTCCTTAGTGCTCATTAGAAGCCTTTGAGGCTGTGTGCGCTGGTATTCAAGACCAGCGTGGACAGTGGGCAATTAGGTGCTAAGTGCCACGTGAGGCCCTGGGTCAGCAAGCCTCTATGCGGCCCTCTCAGCCTCCCTCACCGACCTGCCCCCGGCCTCCCTCGCTGTCCAGCCCGGCCTCCCCAGCATCTCCAGCCTGGCATCTCCCGGCTAAGTCTCCTTGACCTGCAGGTGTGGCCACCATGCCCCTGGGTACCTGCTGGGTGACTTCTTGCTCCCAGAGAAGCAGTCTTGCCTTGGCTTCCTGCCTGCAAGTTTGTCCCAGTTCCTTCTTCAAAACCCATCTGTATACGAGTGTCTGGGTCGGGCTGGCCTCCGCGTCCCCGTGGACAGACCTCACCAGTCAGCCCAGCTGCTTTCCGTGGTTCGAGCCCTGAAAGAAGCATCGTCAGGCCGGGAGATGAGCTCCAGCCAGCCTTCTGGTGCAGTGGAGGACGCAGGGACAGCGTGTTGTCACGAGATCCAGTTTTCTCTGATCGCCAGAAACATGTGATGTCGATCAAGCGGCGGTTGGGGTGAGCTCTGGGCTGTCACCTCCGCGCTGTCCCACGGGAGCTGCCGCAGTCCAGACACAGAACACTACCTACAGTGGCGTCTGGGCACCTGGGGGGCGTCCACTCTGTGCCCCTCTGCACTGGGTCCTTTCCGACTGAGTTTCAACAAGCCAAGAATAGGTTGTTTTACTTAGAATTGAAAAATTCTCTTTATGGAAACATGTTTTGGGTTGGCATGGAGAATTTTAAACAGAACCAGAATTATTTAAAAGATGCAAATAAATACATTTGACCCACCCGGGTGAATTGATCACTTGCAGTGATCAATTTTCCTTTGAGGGATTTTCCCTTTGAGCTTCCTGGTAGCTAATGCAAAAAGGGAAAAAAAATGACCACAAGGTTACATGCAAAAAAAAAATTCCTCTGGAAGGAATTCTGGAGGAAACCAGTAGCTCAGCTGTACGGACTCAACGGTGACGTCTTTGCAGGGTTTCCTTTCTTTTAGAAAATCAGTGCACCTAGAAATGTTGAAAACGTAACAGCAAATTGCAATGAGGCCCTTTCCAGAGTCAGCCAGGACAGCAGTGCGTCCCTCCCCGCTGTTCCCGGAGGGCTGAGTGCTGGAGTCAGGGTCTAACCATGACTCAGACTGGCTCTCTAGGGACCATGTGACTAGCGGCCAGGTCACAGGCTGTGGGGCCGTGTTCCCTGTGAGTGTGGGAGGCGGAGGCCACAGCCACAGGCCAGGGCGCTCTATGGGGCCATGAGTGTGGGCTCAGTGCGCGTTGACACTCGGCCACTGGATCCACTGGGTCTCGCCCATAACGGCTTTCAGAAAAGCCAAATTTGCGAGCCTGGCTTTCAGCTTCTCAGGAGCTTCTGGAAGCGGAGGGTGGTTTTCTCTCTGACTTTGCAGAGGTCAGACTTGGGCGAGGTCTACTGAGACCTGCAGAAGCAAGGAGAGTGTGCTGCTTTATCTAAAGTGTGTTTATTTAGAGGAAATACTTGTGCTGAGAGTCTTTGTTTACAGGCTCGCACTTGTTGGTAAGGAGAGGTTCCATGCTCTGGAGAAATCTGGTGAATATCATTGTTTTCATCATTTTAAACATCAGGCAACTTGATTGAAGTCACTGCTTCTGACCTCCCGCCCAGATTCCCCATCTGCCCCCGGCCTGCTTGGAGACAGCTTGGCTCAGGCCTGGGGATGGGTCTGGGGCTGAGGCGTCTGGGTCTTTGTGGGGTCTTGGTGCTGGGCACCCACTGTCTAGGCAGCTTGGACTGCAGTGCGTAGCGGGGAACCCCGCTGAGCACCACCTGCTGGCCGGGGTGTTGGACTCAGTCCACTGTCTGGGTCCCTGAGCAGGGCTGGGGGTATCCTTCCCCCCGTCCCCATGGAGCCCACGTGTGGTGGGCAGGGCAGGGCCAGCAGTGATGGCGGCACGAGCCAGCTCAAGCCTTGGCTGGACTCCGAGAGAGCGTCTCCAGGTGGGGCTCACGCTTCACGCTGCAGACGTGTTAGAGACCCGCAGACCGAGAACGCTGGACAGCATAGGAGGGGCCTTGGAACAGGTGCCCGTGTTCCTGCTCGCTCACCCTCCTCGGCAAATACGGCCTCCGCCTCTGTTTGTTCCCAAACATAGTCACGTGTGTTGGGAGCATCGGACCTTATCAGATGCAAGCAGGAGGGACGAGGAGTTGATTTGGACATGTTGTTGGATTTGAGGCTTCCAGCATGCACGCGCGTCTCTGCAGGAGCGTGGGACCTGCCCACGTCTGACCGTCCTGTCGCCTTTACAGCAGCACGGGAGTCCCACCAGCAGAGGTGTCCCCTCTCTGAACCAAGGCCAAACGGGCCCGGACGTTCCTTTCTCCTCCGGCGCCCAGAGCCGGCCGGCCAGGGTACATGTGTACGCACGCGGGTGGGGTGAGCAGATGTCGGCCCACGGGAGGGTAACCTCCTTGCAGTGCTTTGTCTCAGCTCGGGGGTGAGACGGAAGTAAAAGTCAGCTGGTCCCTCACGCAGATTTAGGGAGCAAAGTTCAGTGGGAGAGGCTCGTGGGTAAGCACGGAGGGCGGCAGGACCGGGTGCAGGGAGAGCGTCTCCCTGGTGCTCCCGGGCCATGGGGGACGGACGCGCGGCCTGGATCTCCATGGCGGAGATGAAAAGCTACTATATCTATTCTGAGTGGTGCTCCTGGATGCTGTCTATCGCTGAGGGTGAGTGTCCGGGTCCCAGGAGCTGCCGTCCTGTGGGTCACTTGCAGGGCTCCCGGCGCGGTGGCCATGCCTCCTGGAGAGGGTTCTTACGCATCTGCCTGCAGAAGGGAGGACGTCCTTGTGAGTCACCAGTGAGCGGCACCCCTCGGAGCCAGCAGTGATGGAGCGAGGAGCAGCCTGGGGAATGGGTGTAGGAGGTAGACGAGCCTTCATCCAAAGTCATCGTTTGATGACTCTGAGTCCCACCATTGGCTCCCTAAAGCCAGGGACATCCCTGTGGCTAGCGAGGGTCAGCTCCACGGCGGGCCGACCTGGACAGCAAGGAGTTTGGCCAGCACCAAGCCCGTCGGAGCTGAGCCAACCTCGTCCGCGCTCCGTGGGCAAAGGCCCACGCATAAAGTGCAAAGAGAACAGAAGCCACCAGCTACTTGGTATTGATGATCCCCTGACTGAGTGACTCGCGGGTGACTTACCGGGTGGTTGGCAGCACTGTAGGTCATGCGGATTGGTGACACAAAGGTGCTTCTGTGGTCAGCTTCCCAGGGAGCCACAGAGCCCAGCGAATCCCCTGGGGCCCCCAGCCGTGCCGGGGGGCTGAGCAGGTCTCTTGTCCGTGCACAGACTCCTCCATTCGCCCCTGAAGTTCCCGAAATCTGCTGCGATGTGGTGAGGGGCACGGCTTCTTTACTGGCCAGCTGCAGTGCGGTCTGTGACGAGACACATCCGAGATCTCTGTGATCAGGCTGGGGGCACAGCCCCATGAGGACAGGCCCTTCACTGGGCCCGGGGGCTGTGTTCTCATCGTCCGTGGGCTAAAGCTGTGCCTCAGTGTCTCGTCTGAACCCCCGGATGGGGAGGGCCAGGTCGTGGGTGTCAGAAACAATGCTTGTCTGGGGGGCTGTCGGGGGCGTGGGTCCTGGCAGGCGATGTGAGCCGGCCCTTGGGTTTAGTGCGGGGCCCACAGTTGGCCCTGTTGCTCTTGTTTCTGTCGGTGGTGACAGACACCAAGCTGGAGGGCACAGGAAGGTGGTGGGCCCGGCGGGGCCCCCCGAGAACCCCCAGGAGGGCCAGCGTGGCTCAGCTCAGAGAGGGGCTTGGCCTCCGAGCAGAGCAGGGGCAGAAGCCTGGACCGTTTATGCAATGATCACACTCTTCTGCCTGCAGGGAAACTGAGGCTGAGTGAAGGTGACCGCGTCCTTGGGGATTAAGGGCCGAAGTCAGTGGGTGGGCCAAGCCCACGGTAGACAAAACAGCCTTCAGCACAGGGGACAGAGGCGTCCCTTGCTTCCCACCCGGTGTCCAGAGAAGCCCTGCACGGCCCCGGCCACATCCCCCAGGGACAGGGGCCCCGTGAATGGGAGCCGCCCGCTCACGGCCAGTGTCTCCATTCGTGTTGTGCCATGAAAGTAAGTCACAGGGCTGTGCAGGCCTTCCGTGTGGCTCAGCTCAGGACCCGTGGACACGGCGCTCCTAGCCCCAGACAATCATGCGGGGCAGGACCGCCCCTGGAGCCGCTGGGCCTGCAGTATCATGGGCGGATAGATGCTCAGGGTCCGGACATCATGTGCCTGGGTCTCTTCCCCAGATGAGGGCGACAGCATGGGGATGCCCTGGAGGGGCGCTCACGGCCGGAGCGGGGCGCGGGCAGGGTCTCCGGTGCTTCTGGTCCAGGTGGGCAGGAGTCTCTGGAGGTAGCCTCTCCCCACCGCCCCGCCACACTTCCTGGAAGTTCCTCTGTCCAAACAGCTGGTGCCCCTTCTGTGCCGTGAGGTGGATGCTCGGCCTCCCAGGGCCCCCCAGCCCACCTGCAGCAGAATTATCTTTTATTCTCAGTCCTTTTCCTCTTTCATTTTTCCCTCGGTGTCCACATTCTGCTCCTGCCCCCTCCATGCGGCTCCTGAGACGGAGCGCGGCAGCCTCGCGGCTCCGAGGCCACGGCAGGTGGCTCAGAGCTCTTGCCTGGAAATTGGAGCAGAAAGAGGGTGGCAGGACAGGAGTCGCCCTCCTGGAGCCCCAGGACCAGGCGGCCCCGCACTCTGACCTGGCAGCGGGGCCTGGGCCACGGCTGAGGGCCGTCTGCGCAGAGGGTGGGAGCCCGGGCCTGGCCTGAGGGTCAGCCGAAGGTGCCGTGAGGTGGGAGGTGTGGGAGCCGGACCTTTCCAGGGATGCTGTCGCTCTGAGGCCACAGGCATGCGAGAGTGCTAGAAAGGGTGGCGTCTGTCGAGCTGGGACAAGATTCCCCAGCGAGCCTCGTCACCATCGTCACGATGCTGGGGGGAGGTTGCGCCCCAACAGCAGCCGAGCCCCAGTCACAGAGGCGCTGGTGCTGGTGTGGATGCTTCTGCCGGGGCGCCGGGCACTTACGCTCTGCTGCTTTCCCGTTTCCCCTAAAGGGCGCAGAAAGGTCATGTTAGCGCCTCCAACAGGTGTGCGTGGGCCCTTCCTGCGTGATGCACATGTGCATACGCAGGGAGGCACGCGGATGGGCCGCCGGCCCTGGTGACCCCGCAGAGGACTTTCTGCATCAAGCAGGAGATCAAGCTCAGTGTCTGGGGCCTTTCTTAACTCGTAGGCTCCGTGCGAGATGCAAGGGCTCAGTCGGTGACGTTTTCTTGTGGCGCATCAGTCAGCCCCGTGGGTGGGATCTGTAGCCGGCCTCGTGCGTCCCGGCGGCAGCATGGGGGACGAAGCTCCTCTTTGTCACCGTCCTGTGTGGGAAGACCCAGAGGGTTCAGAAACCGTGTCGGCAACACAAGTGTAAATCCCGTCATGCAGTCATTGCCCTAGACCCCACAGTGTCTGGAGACTGGAGGCAAGTTTTTCCTGCGTCTCTAGAGAAGGCAGGTTTTTCAGACACAGAGTAAAGAGCATGCTGAGAAAAACCAGCAGACGATCGTCCTGCGCGTGGAGCCAGGCCGGTCGAGGTGGAAGGCGTCGATGCCACCCATCTGCAGCGCCGTCCAAAATGCCTGTGAAGTATTTACTCGTGCAAAGAAACCTTTATTTTCCAAGACTGCTTGAAAGAGGTGCTCAGAGGACTCTCCGGGACTTCTGTATAGGAGCAAGTTTTCAGGAAAATAAATGGGTTTCTGTATTAAGCTAAGAACAAATGAATTCACAAGACATCCAAGGCCTGAGAAGGGCTGCTCTTCATCGGTTAGCGACAGACAGGGAGCGTCGGCTGTGGGCCGGGCCCAGGCTTGGTGCTGCAGGCAGGGTGGTAATCATCAGCCTACGTGGTCTCTGTGAAGACTGGGATCATAATCCAGAGCCGAGAGAACATGCCGGGGTATTGAGAAGCCCATGGATGAGATTCCTGAGCTGAAACAGGACTCCTGGAAACCTGCTCCTTCCCCTCGGAGAAGCGGCCCCTGGCGGCCAGGGGGCGGTCCGCGAGGTCTGCCCCTGGGCCCACTGCACCTGCAGGCTGCTCACACCTGGCGGCGGCAGGGAGGGGAGCTGCAGGCGTGTTTGCTCCAGGAAGCACGGGCTGAGCTAACTTGACAGTGAGCCGGGCGTCGGCACAGGGCTCGAGTAAGTGCCCAAGAGCTGGCCAGTGGCCTTCCTCTTCGGCTCCTCGTGCTCCATGTGGGGCTAATCTAATTCCCCGATTTGGGGCATTTTCCTGAATGACGTGGACACCTTTCAAGCATATTTTCCAGTTGCATTATCCATTCTGTGGAGGAATAAAAGCAGATTTTTTTTAAGCACAATTTCATTAATATGTTGGAAATGTGACCAGAAGTTATTAGGCATTCCAGAAATCTATCAGATAATTGTGTACAGACTGGATGAAAAAGGCATCCTAAATGGACAGCTTAAAATGCAATTGAAATTTGCATTTTAAAAAGTTCATGAGGCTTTTGCTTTTTCTGCCCAGCCTTTCAGCTGCATGGGAGCCACGTGGAGGCCATGGGAGCAGAGGGGCAGCAGGTGGTCGTCGAGGGCGCCCACACTCCAGCTGGGACACCCACAAGAGGGGTCTGCTTGTTCTGGTCCCAGCCACAAACCCCCTGGGCAGCTCTTGGCCAACGTTTGGGATTTCAGGCCATGAACACAATTTGTTAGATGGTTTTATTTTCTCTACTCTTCGGTAATCTCGTCACATTTAAAACAAAGAAAGTATTACTTTCATTACTAGAAACCAGTGTGCTCTTAACAATAACCCAAGCTGTTGCTGCAAGGCCGTCCCTCTGATAAATGTCCAGTCCTCGCTCCTTGAGGGCAGATTTTTGGGAATGCACAGGACTTATTACAGGAGCCGGCCGAACTGGGCGTAAGACACCTTCTCAGCCAGGTCTTCTTTATGAAACTGACACAGAACATTCTGCTGTGTGTTTTTTGGGGGTCTGGTGGCACTTATTTAATTCACCCCTGCCCTCAGCCACTCTGTTTTGTTTTGTTTTTTTAAGATTTTATTTATTTGAGAGATTGAGAGAGAGAGTACAGGAGCAGGGGCAGAGGGAGAGGGAGAAGCAGGCTCCCCGCTGAGCAGGGAGCCCAATGTGGGGCTCAATCCCGGGACTCTGGGATCATGACCTGAGCCAAAGGCAGACTTTTAACTACTGAGCCACCCAGGCGCCCCCTTCAGCCAGTCTGTTCATCATCAGTTCCTTTTTATTGTATCAACACAACATCAAAACATAACATTGAAACATTGTATCAGCACAGCACGGAAAACACCAAAAAATTCTTTTATGCTCTGGTGTTAAGAGAACTGACTTTGACATTGTATCTGAGCTCTGAGCAAGATAAAAGGAAATGCTTTCTGTGGACAGCTGGTGTGCATCTCAGACTACAGGTCTGCCAAGCACTTAGGCACAGCGCAAATCCTAAAACGCTCACAATCCGGCCTTGCTTTGTCTGCACCAGCACATGCCAAGCGTCGTGCTCGAGCTCAGGTCCTGTAATGGCCAGGGCTCGGGACATCACATAAAGGAGCACACGTGTTAATACGAACACAGGAGCTTCGAGGCACAGATGGGGTTCGGGGTGGCCCTGGCAGTGGCCGCAGAGGCAGGTGGGGATTTGGTCCAGGATCTTGACTTCTTACCGGAGACACGGGGGCTTCAGGCAGAGATGTGCGTGTAGAAGCAGGTGGCCTATGGAGAGACCAGGGTGGGACCTGGTGACAGTGTGGGCCACAGGCCATGGGGCTCTGAGCCATGGCAGTAGCAGCGGAGGGTGGGTGCCGCGGGAGAGACTGCTAGGAGGAGGGGCGGAGCATGGGTGTCATCTCAGGATGAAGGCAGGCCTGAGAAGGACAGTGTGTGTTGTCTGGGGTACTCTGCAGGGCCTCCTCACCCTACAGACAGCCTGCGCCATCTGGGACCAGCCGGCATGGGCCCAGTGTGCCTGGGTGGCGTCTGGGGCCTGCTGGCTGGGTTCCCATCCCCAGTGGGCCCCCTCCTCACTCTGCATTGAGGCAAGGGGCTCAGTCTTCCCGTCCATAAGATGGGCACGATGGCACATCTCTCAGTCCCTCGAGGGCACCCCCAGGCCCAGCCACAGGGTGCAGACTTCTGTCCTGTCTGCACACCTGGACCCCTGCACTGGTCCTCTTCCCACAGAAACTCCTGCGGCCGAGGATCCCCCCCCCCTCCTCCCTTACAGCCTGGTCACTGGGCTCTCCGGGTCCCCGGGCTCCGCAGGGCCTCTGGGCACAAAGGTAAAGGACAGTTTTTAAAAATGAGCTTTTCGGAAGTACCTGCTGTACAAGGAACTCCTGGGGCATCACTGATCGCCTTGAGCTGCCTCTGCCTGCTTTGTGTGTGCGGCTGAGCCGTGAGCCCATGGGGCACCGTTGTCCTGCCTTTCCCATGAGATGGAACTTATTTTGGGAACAGCTTGGGAACACCTTGAGTGGGTGCATGGCGTCTCTCCTAAGGGGTCCTCCTGAGGCCGCATCGGCCCCTCCATCTGCTCTCCCGCATCTCTCCGCACCTCTTCTTCAGGTGCACATCTGAGGGCCTGTGGGCGCCCGTTCTGAGCCTCAGGCCCCTTGGCGCCCGTTCCGAGACTCCGCTGGGTGCCAACACCCAGCTGCAGCAACCCGCCGTTTCCTGGCTGGTGCGGGCGAGGCCCTGCCTGCCTCTCGGCGGCTCCTCCCTCTCCACCACCCCCACGAAACTCCCGCTCAGACCTTCAGACACGCCCGACACCAGCCCTGGCTTCTATGTGCCGCCTGAAGTCCCCTCCTCCCAAACCTCTCCAATGAGGAAACTGACACGCAACTCGGTGGTTGGATTTAGAATCCAGAATTCCCATCGAGAGCCTCGGGGGATCCTGAGACCCAGGCCACCATGGTCCAGCCCAGAGAAGCATGGGTCACCCCTCTGCACCTTCCTGAATCCGCACACCAAATGTGGCTTGTGCCCTCCTGACGGGGGGTGCTCTGCTGCCATTCCCGGGCGGGAAGAGCCCTGAGCCGCCATCTGAGTCCTGGACACCTGCTGCCCGCCATCTCCAGCTCCCCAGGGCGAGGCCGGCTCGCTCCCAGACCCACGGGCATCCGATGAAGGGAATCAGCCTCGCCCTGCCACGTCCACGCCTACGGTGGCATTTTAATTAACCTAAGGCTCCAGCTGTGTTTGCTCCCTGCCGTGTGTACCCAACCCCGGCACTCGCCCAGATTTGTTAGGTGTGTGACATGAAGTTGTTGATCCTGGAGGAGAATGGGGCTCCTGGCTGGTCAGGCCAGGTTGCAGCTTGCGCTCCCCGGAGGGGAGCGATGGGTCGCAGGCCCTGCCTAGAAGAGGAGGCAGCTCATCGTGGAGGTGATGGTTCCTGCAGCTTGTGTGTTTTTCCAATCAGGCACACAGAGCCTTCCCGTTTAGTTCATTCAGACCGGGCCCGGGGGGTGCCAGGGGCCATGCATCTGCTCAGGGACCTGTGGGGGAGGGGGGCGGCAGGCCAGCCAGGTCACCAGGGTCTCACTGGCCTCCTCCCCCCTGGGCCTCGACAAACGTGCAGAGAAAAGTATGAAACCAATGTGGAAGAGGAAGGGGAGTGGAGAGCGGGTCATGGTGGTGGGGTCGGGGTACCCGGTGCCTGACCAGGAGGCTGGGTCTGCACTGACAGTGTTCACCATGCTGATGGGCTACCAGAGCTGGTTTGCAGTCAGATGGAAAGGAAGCCCGAGAGGAAGAGGGAGGAACAGCCTGACCCAGGGCAGCACCATCTCAGGAGAAGCAGCAGGGGTGGAAGGATGGGGCTGTAAGGATCCAGAGAAGGGGGGCTGGGGTGCAGGGGAGGGGTAGGAAGGTGGGAGGGAGGCTACAGGAGGAACACAGTGAACCGAGGACCCAGCAACCACCGTGTCCAGCTTCACCTGCTGCGCCCGGGGAGCAGACACCTGCCTGCCAGGGTTGCCGTGGTAATGAGACGAGGCAGGTGGTGCCCGAGTGCAGGAAGCAGGCCTCCCACCGTGTCATCTGGCAGAAACCGGCTGGAGCAGGCTCTGGCTCTGCCCTCCACGTCCTTGTCATTCAGTGCCTGGAGCCTATATTCAAGTCATGCAAGTATTTTTGTAGGGTCCAAGGGGACACAGGTTTGTCCATGAGGAGATTGCTCCATGCCTGGCCTAGATTTTCTTGCACCCCAGGATGAGGAGGGATTAGTGCCAATCCAGGGCAGCAGCAGGTGGGAGGGGCCGCGGGTGCTCTGACGCCACGGGTCCTCGGGGCCGCAGGTACTCGGGGCTGCGGGGTACTCAGGGCCGCGGGACTCGGGGCCACAGGTACTCGGGGCTGCGGGGTTCTTGGGGCTGCGGGGTACTCGGGGCCATGGGTACTCGGGGCCGTGGGTACTCAGGGGCTGTGGGTACTCAGGGGCGCAGGTACTCAAGGCAGTGGGTACTCCGGGCTGCGGATACTCGGGGCTGGGCGGACTCGTCCTTCACACTTTGTGTTTTAGTGTGTCGTCATCTACCCTGTCTGCTAAATATTGCGGATTTTGACCAATACCACTGCATTTCCTCCCGTAGATCAGCAAGCCTTGTTTGGTGAAGTACAGGGCCCATCACTTACTTCAGCCCGAGGCAGCCCCTGTGGGCCGTTGTATACTCGGCTCCGGAGAGACTGGGCCTCCCGGTCACCAGGCTTCTCCCCGGGGAAGGTAGATGGAGGCCCCGAAACCCCGCTTAGGGAAAACACCTCCACAGCCAGGAATGCTGGCAATGGGAAACAGTCGTGCAAACTGCCCCACAAGGCCGGAGTCCACGGGGCGGCCACCGTAGGGGTCAGCTCACGCTCGCCCCGCCCCGTGGGGCCTGACCCTCCTCGATTCTCTGCAGTCTCCACCTCTTTCCCATCCCCTACGGTGCAGACTGTGGGGCAGAGCCACATTAAGCTGTCTCCCTGGATAGTGAAAAAGGTTTGAGTATCCGACACGACCCAGTGAAGAATGTTTACAGCCTAAGGGAAAGCCTTCTTGGCCCGACAGCGGGCTCTGTGTGTGGAACTCTGGCCCCGGGTGGCTTTACCGCCCGTCACACGAAGCCGAACACAACATGGGCTCTGGGACTCTGCCCGTTTCTGAGAAAAGTAGCTTGTCATCAGCTGATCATGTCTGCGAACCCTAGAGCGATGCGCCCACCCGCCAGGCCCACGGTCAGCCCTGTGTTGGATGCACTCCCGACCCCGGCTCCGGGCTCCAAGCTCAGCTGTCCCCACAGTATGGAGTGCCGTCCCCTGGCCATCCTCTGAGGCTCTGCAGGGCTCCAGCGGCTGAGCCGGTTCCCAGAGCTGGTCTCTGGCCCTGCAGACTTGGCTGGAAAGGCCCGCGTGCCCTTCGGGCCCCACAGCCTGCCCTGGAGGATAGGCTCCCTGCATGCTCTGCACCCCAGAGAACAGCTCCAGGGACAGGTGGAAGCCAGACACAGAGCCGCAGGTCCTCGGACAGCTGGACGGCTCGTGCTTGAGAAGAAAGCCCTGGCGGGCGCCGAGAAACAAAACACAACAGGCAGTAGAGACGGGTGGGGGGCCAGGCTCCGGAACTGTGGTGAGCACACAGGGCAGTGACCCTGGCCTGGGGTGTACCTGCCTCCTGGGAGCCAGAACTGCACCCCCAGGGCCTCCAGGGCGGCGGCGAGGCCCTGACAATGCGCTACAGAGAAAATGCCTGCGTACGTGGTGCCTCTGCGCCCTCCTTACTTCTCTGCATCCCCACCTGTGACCCCAGCCACTTAACATGCATGTGCTGGGCCGGCTCTGGGTGCTGGACCTGCGGCGGGAGCTGAAGCAGGGAAAGCCCGCCTGGGACTCTGCGGCGGCCGCCCAAGGGCCCACTCAGAGCAGGTGTGAGCGCTGTAGACGCAGGCCATGAGGGCAGGATAGGGTGGGCTTGAGTGCCGTGGACGTGGGCCTGCAGGG